>NC_138198.1:129547160-129562160 GCF_964194105.1 Spermophilus citellus
ACAAATTCTACAGCTCTGACAGCAAGAGGTAAATAGGTGCAATTGTAGAAAGGTGTGTGTGTTGAGAGAGAAAGAGAAAGGGGAGAGGGAGGATATCCAGAATAGATGGATGGATGAAAAATAGATGATAGGTGATTGATGACAGGTGATAGGGAGGTAGGTAGATGGGTAGATAGAGATGGGAAGATGCGAACCGTTCACCCTGGTTCCTCTCCTTCTTTGCACGGCTGGAAATGCTTTCCTCTGCTCTTGCTTCTATTCTGGTTCATCCAGTGAGCTCAGCTGTTGAGGTTTGGCCTGTCTGCCCCTCTCTCCTGGAAGATCCAGGACACCCTGCTTCTTGGACACACACAAGCTCCCTCTGTTTGGTGACCTTGTGGTGCTTCACACATGTATCTTTTGTGAGGTTTCCCACGACCCTGGGATCTGTCTTTCACTCATCTCTGAGCAGCTTGGGAGAATGGACACTTTCTTACACAGCTACCCAGGATTGGAATTTAAAGAGGGAAGATAAATAGGAAGCAAGTAAAACCCATCCAGAACTTGGCAACAGATTAAAAAATAAAGATTGCAATTTTCTTGTCCTTCATTCTAGCTTATAACATATAGAATTACCACATTCACACAACAGCATCATCCAGTGTTACTGCCCCATGATTTCCATAGAACAATGGCTATTTCATGGTGGTAATTATCTATAGTCTCTGTATAGCATGTTATTGAATTGAATTGGTTTATTTTCCAACCCTTGAATACTCTGAATATTTTTAAAAATCAACAAAACATTTTTCTCCAGAGAACTTTTCATTTTATTGGGTCATTTCTTTAGGGAAAGAAGTTCCAGGAATTGGGATATACCGACCGAACTCTCGGCCCTGCATTCACACAGCCGTGGGTCTCCCCCTTCCCAGCTGGCTCACTGCGTGGTACTCAGACACTTAACCAGTCGGAACCCTGTCTCCTCACCCATGGGAGCAGGAGAATTTTAGTGCTGACCTCACAAGCTGTGGAAATTAGATGACATGATGCATGCAGCTAATTGGCAAAGGCCCTGTGCTTAGAAAGAATCTAGCAAATGGTGGCACTGAAAAGAAGCACTTCACGGCAGGACTCTGTCTCTCAGCCATGACTGTACAAAGGGCCTGCTGTGTTGCCAGCGCTCAGGTCTAGGAGGTGCCTGCAGGGGAGCAACCTGGCTTACCCCAGTGCTTGTCTGGGCACATGGACCGACTGACCCAGGAATTCAATCCATTCCCACAGCCAATCAGCAACTGCCAGGGAGCTTCCAGGGTTCACATTTTCACCCAATAGGTGCCAGTGCTGACGTGACCCAAATTAGACTTCTTGGCTCCCTGACCCAGACACCTGCAATCACCTTCTCACTCCCACCATGGTCCACCAAAGGGCATTTCAATAACACCAATATCTGCTCACAGCGGACCTCCCATGTGTTGGCCCTCTGCACTTCTGGACTTTGTGACTCGTAGCCCCTTTGACAGGAGAGAAAGCCGGTATTCAGGAGCTGGGGCGATTTCCAGGTCACTACAGTGGGAACGGCCCTTCCTGACCCTCTCCTGACGAGGCCTGAGTAGAGAATCAAGGAAGTGAGCCAGTTTGGAGCCCACCGTACCATGGCAGTGGGCATTTAACTGGCACAGAGAAGAGCCATTACCATGCCTGGGATTACTCAAAGCCCCTGCACAACTTGCCCCGGGGTGGAGGCTCATCGCAGTGGGGCAGCTGTGGGAAGGAATGTCACTGGACAGAGGAGTTCCACAGTGAGTGAGAGCACCCAGAGGGCTGAGCTGGGGGAGGCCGTGTCTGAGGGGACAGACCGCTGTCCACCAGGTGCCCTTCCTGGGGATCAAGGGCGGTGCTGTGGCCCAGCCCCCTGCAGGGGTCCCTCCGTCTGTGCTGTCGGTGCACCTGGGGCCTCAGCGCCAGCGAGGGGACAGTGGTGCCCAGGAGAAGCTCGGCACCGGGCTCTCAGCACCCTCACCGTCTGCAAGTGCCTTTCCTTCCTCGTCACCATGTGTGGCTGCTGCCTTCTGTCCTCACGGCAGGCTTCCTGAGGCCGGCTCTCCTCAGGGCTAGAACTTGCCCCTTTAGGCCACAAGGATGATTTTAACCTGGCGAGCAGACTAAGCCCACTCACTCTGGCACTGCCCCTGGGCTGGGGACGCCTCCGTCGTATCGTGGGAGCCGCACAGGAGCTGGCCGTGTGGACACTCTTTCATGTTGATGTCCTAGGAATCCCACAGGCCTGTCCAGGCAGATCTCATTCTGCTCTTAGTGAATCCTGCGGCCACACAAATGGCAGTAAGGAATCTTGCCTGCTCTCCTTGGGTAGGAGGTGGGCAGCCATGTTTCAGCAACCACCTTGCTGTGCCGGGTGAGGACACCGCACAGCAGAGCTCTCGCGCCCAGACACCAGCCACTATCTCCACCCACTGTCCCGTCACGGCAGTCCGGGGAGGAGGGCATCACCAAGATCCCACACGGAGGGACACCCCGCTCTGCTGGCTGAGAACAGCCATGAGGGTGATGCCCGCCCCCACGTGCTGTGGTCCCCGAGCCCCGTGGTCATGGCTTCCTTCCTGGGTCCTTCGAGGGTTGGTCCTTTCTCCCTCAGCCTGGCTTCCATCCCTTCTCTGGCTCACTAATCCTCCACCCCTCTTTCAATCACGGTGATACATGCTGACGGAGCACTTGCTTTCTTGCCTAATTTTATAAACTGTTCAGCCGTGCCCTTATTCACTGTTTTCTTTTAATTATGTATTCTTGTTAACCTCCGTATGCATTCAAAGTTACAGATTGCCATTGACATGGTATTAATTAAAGCATATAATTTATGACATTGGAACTTGAAATTAATAAGTGACAATACAATTACATGGTCTGCCTAATTGTCCTGCAGTAATACAAAGATTGACATTTGAAGCAGCATTAGAAGCTAAAGCACCTCGTAAACTCACAGCAGCTCTGACAGAACCACCAGAACCTACGGAGACCAGCCCCACGGGAGGGGAGGAAGGACTATGGGGCAGTGGCGCGGAAGGGCAGGTGCCTTTTCTCTTTCTGTTGACAGGGGGACTGGTGGGGCTGTTTATCTCCATAACTGAAGAATAGCTTGTATTGGATTTCATTTGCATCGCAGTCGACTTGGAGTCAACTGTCCACAGAGCCTTGTCCTTTGGGTGTCCTTACCTTCACCTCTGTCACTGTGCAAGTCGGCGTGCTAATTCCCTTGTCCACATCCTCTTTCGTCTTCACAGGGGAGGGATTCCGAGTGTGTCTCGCTGTGACGGATGGTTTTCAGAGCTGGTGTTTTGACACAGTGTCAACACCAGGCGCCGGCTCCCTGTAAAACGTCCTGTGGCATCAATACAAGCCACACCCATGTTCTTGGCTTGTTTCAGGACCCTCTCCACTGGGGATGGCTCTCTCCCCCACTCAGGGTTCTTTTGGAGGACAAGGTTTGTTCAAAGCCAGGAGAGCCCAGCAGGGAAGGGTGGACAGGGAGGCAGAGTGGGCAGCATTGGTGTGGACACGGGCCCTGGCAGAAGGGTGAGCTCATGACCTAACAGGTACAATTACTGGTGCAAGCCTGGCTTGGAAATTGAGTAAAAAGGTCAACTTTCCCTGATACGTACACATGCCATACAGTGGGAAACAGCCATTCATCACGTGACAAACCATCAACAAGGGCTTTGGGTCAATGTCTGCTTTATCTTGCTCTGTGTCTGGACCTGGTGTGTGCATACCCGTGTGTGAGTCTGTGTTTGTGTCTGCGTGGCATATGCAGACGTGCCCACTCATCTTGGAAAGTCATGGAGACTCTGGATCTCAGTGGGAAGGTGCTGCTTGTGGCAAACTCCTACTTCAGCATCCGAGAAGCTTCCCTGAGTGCATTCCAATGGAAGGTGACATGGAAGGTGACACTTCCACACCAGGAAGTGATTGTCCCGACTGGAGGTGCAGCCAGACAGCCGGACCGAGGTCTGTGTCCTGCTGCCTCTGCGTACCTCACAAGGAGCCAGACGCCCATAGCTCCTCAGGAAGGCTTGCTTGCAGCCCAGTTTGGGACCTAAGTTGCGTTCTTTCTATCAGGTTGATTCCTGTGCACTGGTTTTTATCGAATGGACAAGTCACTCGTTAACTTTCCACAAGTAAATTGTAAAAGTGACCAAAGACACAAAGTAGATGGGGCGACTCCGCCTCTTGCACACGTAGCCAGAGAGAATGAAATCATGTCCACAAGAAACTGCTGGGAAAGGAGCAAGACTGGACTCGACGGACAGCAAGACGGACGCAGCTCGAAGGCCTTTACTGGCCAGGGAAATACAGCGCTAGATTTTATTAATATGAGACTCACAATGGACAAAGCCACTCTGCTAGACAAAATCCGGACCGTGCTTTCCCCTGCGGATGTGGGCTCAGGTGTCGGCTAGCAGAAGGCCGGGAGACTGGGTGGGGTCGTTCCGATCCTTGGTGAGGCCCTGAGTTCCACAGGTGCGTGTTTGCCACACCAGAAAGTGTACTCTTAAGATTTGTGAATTGATGGAGAATAAATATCACTTCAAAAGAAGCAGCCACAGGCACACACTGAATCCAGTCAACGGTGTGCACACTGAAATATTGATGAAGCAGAGGTCGATCCCTGCAGTGCCTTTGAAGTCTCCTAAGATGAGACGAGGGTCACATGACGAGGACAGAGAAACCCTAACGCACCACCCAGGTGGTCTGGGGGGGAGGCCTCTCTGTTTCTTTACTTCATTTGCACTTTCTGAAAATTTTATGTGAAACTGTTTTGCTACAAATAGTGAATCCGTGGGAAAACATCTCAAATCGGGGGGTGCTTCTCATCAGCATGCATTGTTCATATTTAAAATATATATACAGAGCCATTGTTTTCCCTCAAAACGTGACTTATTCTCCTCTTAGTTTAAGGGATTTTGTGAGTTGTCATTACACTAACAAAGGGAAGGAGTCTCGTGTTTTTGTGGTGTCTAAAAGGAAAACAGGTAGCTCATCTAGATTTTGAAATGATTTTTTTCATTAATACACCAGTGTTATTCACAGATAGAGGATGTTGACTTAGTTGGACCAGAAACTGTCGAAGGATCATCAGCTTCTTTCTCCTACATTCAGTGTGTATTGAAGCGGACCAAGTTCTAGATTCCTGCATCTTAGCCAGAAAGGTGAGGTGCTGCCCCGCCCACCGCCTGTCCTCAGGCCTTGCCATTCTGTCCGGGGCTTCTCAGATGATTTTAGGGCATAAGTTAATATCAGACTTTTCTCTTGAACACCATCTTCAGTTTTCCAAAATTTAGACAGCGTCTCTAGTGCACCTGGACAGGGCTATGGCAGGGAGGAGCGAGGGTGGGCGTGTGGTGGTCCTTCCTCCTCTGTCGGGGCTGGGGCGGGTTCCTGGCCTGTGGAGGAGGCACGGGGGGGCGGGGGAGGCCTGGCTTTGGAGTGCTCTGGCAGTTGAGTGAGAACCGACTCCTCGGGCTTCAAATGCTGTAGAAAAGAGTGGACGGCCCCAAGCAGGGGCGGGTGACTTCCTATCAGAGTCCCGCAAGACCCCACTGCTGGCCTTGCCCCCCTGCCCATCTGCCCACCTGCCCACCACTGCAAAAATCATCATGTGCTTGATGAGGACAGGGGCCAGACTCGAGCTTGGGAAAGAGGGTTGCCTGGCTTCACGTGTTGCCAACGGAGAGCCATCATGGCTGAAGGCGGTGCATGGGAGTGTGCATGTGTCTGCATGTATGTGTGATTGTGCACATTTGCAAGCATGTGTGTGGGCATGTGTGTGTTTGCACGGATGTGTGTGTGCCTGTGTGTGTACACATCATGTTTGTGCCTACGTGTGCTTGTGTGTGTGCGTGTGTATGCATCCGTGCACGTGTGTTTTCAGTTGTGTGTGAATGTGATTCCGATCCTTTGTGTTAGGCTCACTGAGTTCAACTCTGAGGTTGCACCTGGCCTCCCCGATGCGTGTCTGGCCGTGGAAGCTGAGCTCGGCTCCGAGTCCCGCCGAGGAGGCTCCTGGGGTGCCTCTTGCTGCCCAGGTGGTGAGAGGCGTATGGCCTCGTTACTCCTGCATTTATTATTTCAGAAGTGTGGCCCAGGCTCTCTTCGCTGCCAGGCTTCTTCTAAGGTGATGTTAGTGAGATTTGTTTTTGTCATAAAGCAATGTTTTTTCTTTTTTTAATGTTTATATTTTAGCTATAGGTGGAAACATATCTTTATTTTATTTTTTCATGTGGTGCTGCGGATCAAACCCCATGCCTCATGCGTGTAGGCGAGCGCTCTACCTCTGCGCCCCAGGCCCAGCCTCAAGCAGGGTTTTTCCTCTTCACTGAAGTTTACTTGTCTCTCCAGGAAGAGATGCACATCACAGCAGCACACTGGTGCGGTCCTCTGGCAGCGTCATGCCTGGCTCCTGGAGCTGTTGGCACCTAGCTGGGGGGTGCCATGGTGGGGACCTCACGCTGGTGGACCCACCACCGTGTGGCTCCCTTGTTCTCTTCCTGAAACGCCAGTGGCGAGCTCCTGCATCTTTCTGCATTGCTGCAAATGTCATGTTTCCCTGCATTTTTTTCATGGCTGAGTTTTCTGTGCTGATCTTTTATGACAAGGAGATAAAATCCCAGACAGAAGGACATGGTTCCCGTCTGAACTGGTCCAGGCTCTCAGAAGACATCCCAGCACCTCTGATGACACAGAGATGGCTTCGACCTCACACTGTACCCAGCCCTGGACTGATGGTTTGCCACCCCCTCCTTTTGCCCACTCCTCTCCTACTTGATATCTTATTGAGATACGATGCACAGAACAAAGCTGTCCCTTGGAGACCCTCTTCAGTGCAGTCCCGAGGTTGTGCCCACGGCCACCTGACCACAGAAGGCCTTCACCCTTCTGGAAGGAAGCTCCACAGTCTTTCAGAATGACACCAGTCCCCCTGCCCCGTCTGGCGGCTACACCTGCCTTCTGTATTATTAGCTACGTTTTCTGGATGCGGCACACGAACAATCCCGGAGCAGTTAGCCATCTGTCTCTTCGGCTACTGAGCATCAGGTTCTCTAGATCCATCTGTGTCAGGGCCTGGACCCCCACTCCATCCGTATCATGACAGGGACCCCCACTCCATCCATCTGTGTCGTGGCCTGGGTCCCTTTCTGTCCGTGTCAGGGCCTGGGGATCCCCTCTCCGTCCATGTCAGGGTGGTACTCCCACTTTATACTTCTGTGTAGCGGCCTGGACCCCAGCTTGGTCAGTGCCATGGTTGGACCCCCACTCTGCCTGAGTCGTGGCCTGGGTCCCCTCTCTGAGTCACAGCCTGGGTCCCCTCTCTGTCTGAGCCACGGTCTGGGTCTCTACTCGTCTGTGTCGTGGCCTGGACCCCTGCTCCTCCTGTGTCACAGCCTGGGTCCCCTCTCCGTGTCGTGGTGTGGACTCTGCCCGTTGTTGGTGGCTGACCAGACCCCACTGCACACGCAGCAGCAGCCTTTTCTGTCCATGCCTACGCCAAAGGACATTAAGCTCGTGTCCCTATTTACTTGCTATGGCTTGGAGGTGCCTTGGAGGTGCCTTGGTCCCGAGGGCCACTTTCAGGGCTTGGTCCTCCGTGTGCTGGTGTTGAGGGGATGGGCCTTCAGGAGGTGGAGTCCCGGGGCCTGCTGTGAGTGGCCTCGTGCTGCCCAGGCTCTCTGGAGGAGAGGTGCTGTTGATGTCCTTCTGACTCTTCCCTTCTGACTCATGGGCTGTTCCGGGTATTTCTGTCCAGGCTTGTATCTTCCTTAAAGACAGGCCTGTAAGTCCTATGTCCACATTTTAGTTTTTATTTTTTTAAAGAGAGAGAGAGAGAGAGAGAGAGAGAGAGAGAGAGAGAATTTTTTAACATTTATTTTTTAGTTTTCGGTGGACACAACATCTTTCATTTTTATTTTTATGTGGTGCTGAGGATTGAACCCAGCGCCCCACGTATGCCAGGCGAGTGCGTTACTGCTTGAGCCACATCCCCAGCCCCACACATTTTGACTGTCCTCCATACATTCTGGGTACCATAAGCTTGTCCAACATATCAGTTTCAAGTATTTTTGAAATACAGTTGGAATATCTTCTCATTGAGAAGATATGTGATCATCTCTCCACTTTTTTGAGTGTGCCCTTTGATGAAGAGAATATTCTGATTTTGAGCGAGTGTGTCCATTGTCCTTTGGCTGCTTGGGCTTTGGGTGTCACACCTGAGAAACGACCCCCAAACCCAGCTCTGTGTATTCACACCTACATCCCTTTCAGGACTGCACATTCCAGCCCTGCGGCCGTGGCGGGAGGTCGCCCCGAGCTAGTTTCTGAGACCAGGGAGAGGTGTGGTCCAGGTCTACGTGCTGACGTGGACGTCCAGGAGTCTCGGCATGCCCTCTTGAAACGGCACTTTTTCCCCACTGAGGGGTCGTGGCAGTCTGTGAAGACCCACGTGCACAGAGGGCTTCTAGCTGCTCTGTGTTATTCCCTCGCTCGTCTTTGTGTTGGTGGTGAGTACCATGCTGTCTTGGTGACTGTGGGTTTGGATTCAGAGAGTGAGATATACAACGGGAGTTCCCTTGCCCCTCCATGTGAATTATAGAATCAGCTTCTGAAGGAATAAACAAAAAATAACTAGTTTGGATGGGGATCGTACTGGAGGGATCACAGGAACAGCACCGCACTCAGGCAGCGCACTGTGCAAGACACAATGTTGTTTAGATCCATGAACCTTGTTCCCTGGCCCAGCAGGGGACTATTCCAGAGAATGTCGCACACGCACTTGAGAGCAATGTCGTCTGTTGTTGGGTGGTGGTCCACAGATTCTGCAGGAACAAAAGCCTCTTGGATCTTGTGTTCTCTGACCCAGTGAGAGTTCTTGGCCTTGCAGCCAGGGAAAGCATGTGTACAGTGCTGAGCTTCGGCCACTTTGGCACAGAGCTGGAGAGCGGCGGCCTCGTCTCTCCAGGTCGAGGGAGCAGCTGTGGCTCCTGTGAGCCGTGAGTCAGTCTAGCTCCAAGATGCTCCTGGATCCTGTCCCCTGTGCCCCTCTGTCTTGGTCCCACACGCTCCACACCTGGCTCTGTTCAGCTCCCTCCGCAGCCCTCGGTGGAGCTTCCTCCAGGTCCTTTCGTTGGTTGGTTGGTTGGTTTTGTTGGGTACCTGGGATGGAACTCAGGGGCACTCGACACGAGCCACGTCCCCAGTCCTTTTTATATTTCTTTAGAGACCGGGTCTCACTGCGTTGCTTAGGGCCTCCCTGAACTGCTGAGGGATGCAGCCTCTGGAGGGCAGACGAACATCTTCACGGCACAGGTGATGCCTGAGCACCATGAGCGTCCCCAGGCAGACATTCACGCAGCTCGGTGACGACCACACTGACTCTCCAGGTACTGTTTTGTGCTGCGCTGGTGTCTCAAGGTCAGACACGTTTCTGCCTGGGTCAAGCACTGACCCAGCAGCCCTCCGGGTGGGGTGTGTCCCACACCAGGCCAGCTGGTGGCTGAGCTCCTGGCACTGAGCGGTGACCAAGGCCAGTGCTCCTGCGGTGCTTCTGTCTGGGGACTCGTGTGGCAACTCGCTCTCATGAGGCCTCAGGCCTCCCCGTCACATCCCACGTGGCCTCACGCTAGCGTTCTCCACCACTGAGTTCCACGGAGATCTGGGTGTCTGTGGCCTCTGCTGAAGTCTCCCTGGCACCCCTTCAGGTCACTGAGCTCTCGGGGGTTCCCCAGCCAGGACCCAGCTCTCCAAGTGCCCACACCATGCATATGGCTCCCGGGCTCTGCATCTCCAGGGCGGTGCCCCCACCATCCCTGGGCACCCCAGGCCCCTGAGCCTAGTGGACTCTAGTCTGCTCTTCTGACAGGGAGGTTCTGAAGGCATCTTGGCAAATGGCCACAGAACCTTTAGGCTTCTCTTTGGCCTCTATTTCCTCAAGCTCAGAATGAGGGCTGTGGCTCCCTGACACTCTTGCCACAGAGTTCTCTCTGAGTTCTTAAGGTGAGCAAGGACCTTGTCCCCCTCTGCCAAGGACATGTACCTGCACATCACCCACCCCTCAGCACTCTTCAGAGAGAGGGCTGGTGACAATACTGACTCACACGGAGTGGCACCAGACTCCCTTCCACTGCCTGCCTGCCCAGGTGTGTGCAGGGCACAGGGCTGGTCACTGCCGGCTGGACAGTCTCCCAGGGCTGAGCCATCTCTGCTGCCTTCAGGGTGACCACAGCCCAGCAGTGGGCTGCACACTTCCCTCTTGTGCTCACAGGAGCCTCCACAAAAGCTCACGATGTGTGCGTGTGTGTGCATCTATGATGGATGCCCGCCTCTGCATATCTGTGTACACAGTGCACAAAGAGCATTTTCATATGAGTTTGTGTATGTGCTCACAAGCATGTGCACATGCACATTTGTGTGCTCATTTGCATGTGTGTGCATGTACTTGTGTATGTGTGTATGTATGTGAGTGTGGGCATGTGTTCCAGTGCACACATAGACATGTGTGTGCAAGTATTGGTACATCACATGAGTGTGTGGACATACTGACTGTGCTTACATGAGCTTGTGTGTTAGGTCATGGGTGTGTGCACATGAGTTCACATGTGTATGCGAATGCATATTGTGTGACCATGGGTGTGAAAAAGGATGTAAGCGTGTGTGCAAGCGTGTTTGTTATGTGTGTGCACAGGGCTGTGTCACAGCTGGGAACGGGTAGAGTGAAGAACTCACTCCAGGTGCAGAACTGAAGGGTCATTGAAACCTCAGCCATCAAGACAAATAAGACTTTAGGCATGGCTTAAAAAATGTGGGGATTAATGCCAAAAAAAAAGCCAGATGAACAAAATGATGAAAACCATAAAGAAAGAGGGTGAGACCCTGCCCTGCAGAGCCAGGCCCGCTGCCTTCGCCCTACTCCTGGCTCTGAGTCCAATAACACCTTTAAAAGCCACCTGCCGGCCGGGGCCGAGCTTGGCTATCCATGTTTTAGATGTGGAATTTCAGCTGCATTGTGTCGACCACAGAGGGTCCTCTGGTACCACGCTCACGTCAGTGCAAATCCCACACCCCATGGCAGTTGAATAGGGTGTCCCATGACTCTGCCTTTGGCTGGCTGCTGGAAAGCCCTCGGAAGACCTGGCTCAGCTCCATCCTCTGCTGGCCCTGGAAAGCCAGGACACTATCTGCCCCAAACAGGAACTGGAGTTTTTAATCTCAGCAAGAGATTAAAAACTCAGAAGGGGGACCTTCCTCTTGCAGCCCAACTGCATTTTGAAGCTCTTGAGAGCAAGCTGAGTGCTTCACTTACATGGGGGGATCAGCAATGGAAATGCAAGCTTAGTCCAATCACTGTCTGACAATTGTAAGTCATTGTCACACTGAATAATTGGAGGGCCAGCAAGTTAGCATTGAGGACTTTGAAGAATGGAGGGAGGAATCTTAACCACTCCCACGTTTTGGTCTTGGCTTCTTCTGCTGGGCACCCTACCGAGGTGAGTGCCCTGATGGCTTGGGGAGCTGGTACTTGGTCCATGGGCCCTGGGTTGGGGCCAACCATCATCGCATTGAAGGGAAAGTCCCCCCCCACCTGCTCACTCAGAGTCAACAGCCTGTGTCCAGGCCAGCAGGATGGACACGAGGCCTGGGTTCCCGGGACACCACTCATGTGGCAACAGAGAGAGTGAAGGCCGGATGTAGACCCCAAGCCAGGTGCCGCTGTTCCACAAAGGAGGAGGCTGTGCTCTGGGACCTTCGCACAACTGGAACTGCTGACGGCAAGGTTTTCTCCTCATTTTCAGCTCAGGAGCCTTCTGGGGAGACATACTCACCCTGAAATTTGAATTGCTCTGGAGCCTCACAAAATTGAAAAAAAGTTCTATTGAGTAAAATCAATGTTCCTGACGATCCAGCCACACAGACACAGCAAACAAACGGTTCTCCAGCTGGTGCTTGGCTGTCAGGGAGACGCTGGGAAGTAACAGATGTGGCAAGGCCCCACCAGAGCGCTGGAGGCAGGGCCACGGGAGCCACCAACACCAAGTGGACACACCTGCGCCTTCTGCATGGGCCCACAAAAACGAGGTCTAATGAAGGGGGCTTGTGGTGTAAATCAAGTCTGCAAGTGTGGAAGAATCTTCTGTAGAAGCTGGACTCTACCTTTCCTCTCCCCATTCCTCCCTCCTCCAGCCTCCTCCTTCCTCCCACCCTCCTCCTCCTCGTCCCTCCTCCTCCTTCCCTGCCTCCTCTCACCTCCCTCCATTGCTCCTTCCTTCTTCCCTCCCTCCTTCTCTCTTTCCTTCCTTCCTTCCTTCCTTCTTTCCTTCCTTCCTTCCTTCCTTCCTTCCTTCCTTCCTTCCTTCCTTCCTTCCTTCCTTCTCCTTCCTTCCTTCCTTCCTTCTTTCCTTCCTTCCATCCCTCTTTCCATCCCTCTTTCCTTCCCTCCTTCCTTCCTTCCTTCCTCCCTCTCTCCATTTTCTTCAATATAAAATGCAGAGATCAATACATCTCTGTGAAGACAAAACGGAGGACGAAGCAGCTGTGGTGCCTGGTACAGAGGCTGTGATCCTGATGAATAATGCTGCTGTCATAACAGCAGGGATAATTTAATGCTGGCACTTAGCGACATGATAAATAGCTTGTCAGACACGGGCAGCAACAGAGTCGACTGAACTGCCCATGACAAGTTCTGAAATATTAATCTTCTGTTAGGTGAAGGCAGAGGCGGGGAAGCGGCCCGGGGCGGCCCGCTACCCGAGGGAGCAGGATATAAGCAAACACAGTGTGGTTTTTAACGCAAAGATTCATGTTTTTGCTTAAAAACATTTCATCTGTGAAACAATGTTTTAAAGGTTAAAATATATCCACCCTAGAGAATGGCTGAATTTTTTAAATGACCAAAGAAATGTTATCATTTAGGGCACGCAGCTCGGCCTGGGTCCTCTGCACCTCTCCAAACCTGTTTCTGCTCAGTCAAATTGATTTGAAGGTAGTGCGTTCGAGTTTAAAATACCCTGCTAGAAGGATGAACTAAGATAAATACCTTTTCCTTAGTAAAACTTTCAGCTTGTAACAGGATACACACTTTAACACATAAGAGAGCTGGCAAGCATACGTTTATTGTGAGTCTACACTTCACCTATTTTGATGTGGTATTAATATCACAGTGGCTCCCACTGGCTTTTAGCTCATATTTGCCCAAATCCTCTTATTGAACATGAAGTAGCTCTTGGGTATCATTAAAACTTAGGGTGTAAGGGCAACAGAATAGGAAGAGCAATTGAAATAAAACTGTCCAAAGCCCTCCTTTCTCTCCCAAGGCTTTGAAATGACCAGCAAGGTGGTGCATAATGAAAGTTAAAATACAAAATAAAATGTATACCAAAGTGTGGGAAAGGAAAAACACCTTTTAGTAACTATTTCCCATTTCTTACGTCTCTTGCATGGTTCTTCCTCCACAGAGATTCAAGGTCATGTATATGCATATAAAAATTTATTCAAAGAAATAAACTGAAGGACGGAGAATTGACACTTTTGAAAAGACAGGCAGGACATTTGTAGAGGACAGAAATGCCAACCCCATCGGAGGGTGTTCTAGTACACACGCCAGGGCTGCCCTGAGCTCCAGCTGAGGGCCAAGGCCCTCCCTGGCCCGCACCACTCCAGCTGGGGAAGTGTTTCCAAGACAGCTGTGTGACCTTCTGTCTCTAACAGGTTTTAAGACATGTTAGAGAGAGCAGCTAAATCTCATTGAAAGGTAGATTCATTTTAGGGTCATCTCAGATTGTTTTAGAAAAACCTCTTTGGTCCTGGGCAGGGGCACCCCACAGCCAGCCCTGAGGATGGAAGGAAGCAGGCTCTGTTGATGATGCAGTCCACGGATAAATGCCACAGCACTGCTTTCCACCCGTCCCCCATGTCTCTCCCACACGGTGGAATCAGTCCCCCTCTGCTACGGGAAAGACCCCAGTGGAGAACAGGAGAATGCTTGCCCCGGCTTTCAGGTTGTCCACTGCCTTCCGTCTTCCCGTTGCCTGGGCCTATTTTAATTTCACAGATCCAGATGGGATGAAGATAAAATTTAGAGATATTGGCTAATTATCTGTGCTCTATCAGGGAATTTAACGTGCAATTCACCTCTCCCTACTTAGCACTTTATTTGATTCTACTACCAATTACTGCTGCACTGAATTGATTCCCAAGGTACCAATTTCTCAAAATGACTGACAGGGGGTGCTGCTTCTATAAGTACCAATTGACCTGGGAGGATGCGATTAGCATACGCAGAGGGTCCTAGGAGAGCTCTGAGCGGTGCAGGGTCTGCAGCAGGAAGTGTGGAGGAGCCTGGGAAGCCTTGTGGGCCTCTGCATCTCCAGCCTGCGTTTCCCAGTGGTGCCATAGCAACAGCACTGAGGTTGCACAGGCTGCCCTGCCAGGGCACCAAGCTCCTGGAGGCCTCACCTGAGTCTCCGAGAAATTAGCTCCCATCAACCCACAGGAGAGAGAGTAATGCTGAGCAACCACAGCACCTCTGCACCTCGAGGTACTTCAGGGAACATGGGAGGTACTCTACAGAGTGCTTAGGAGATGGGTCTTGTGTATGAAAACAGTTCATTTAACACCAAGATAGACTGTCAAGAAGATTCTTCACACACTGTATGATACTGGCAATGTCAGGGCTGTTGGCCAGGGCAAGTTTGAATTTTATTTCCAAGGCTTAACAGGTCTCTCACATTATGAAAACAAAGCATATCTTCAAACCCAAAATTGAAGAGATACAGGTGTATGCACACACGAGTTTCAAGAGGCTTGAAGTCACTATCTATGGAAAGAACACAATTGCATGGGCTTTAGATTTTACCTCTCCTGGGCAGAGAGAAGGGATATATTCAGGACAACTTTTCTAGCAACTCTGTCACTCAGCACAGGGAGATGTTAGATGTGAATCAGAAAAAAAGCACAGCTCAC
>NC_138198.1:129567160-129717160 GCF_964194105.1 Spermophilus citellus
CCAAACCCTCAGCATGAGTGCAGCCCTATGCAGTGTGTGTGGGTGGGGTCCTCTGTAAGTGGGCAGGCCACTCCACTCTCCAGGGACAAAGGTCCCCACCCCTCCTCAGATCTTCCCTAAGTCCTGCTGGTCTCCCTGGACCTCCTCAGCACCACCCCTGGCCTCCCATAGGGCCACTTAGATGCTTGGCCTTTAGAACACCTCATTAATGTTGAAAATTAATATTCTCCTGGTCCTCAGGCATGAGCAACAGAGACCTTTAAAATAAAGAGGAAGCTCTTTGGAGATCATAAAAATAAAGAAAAACTGAAACCACTCCACTCTTCGGGCGGCACCTCTGTGGGCAGAGGCCTCTTGTCAGCAGAGCAGAACAAAAGAGTTCTGAACACATTGATGCATACACATGTGCTGCGGGCAGACGTCAGCTCCAAGGCAGTCACGAGCATCACGAATCCAGAGCGAGAAAGATGTCTTCCCATCCCTGACGCTCTGCCAACACAGGCCTGATGCTTGTTGCATGAAGACTTGGGACTGGGATTTTAAGTCCTTATTTTTATGATGTTAATTAGAAAAATACCTGAAGGATAATGTATTCTATTGCTACACTGGTCCTTAATAGTAAGCATTTTAAACCTATATTTTGCCAACATGTGTGAGATCTCACATAGATGTACTAAGCAGATCACCATAATCTGCGTGTTCGAGTAGCTCGCCTGAACCAAGGCCCTGCCCCTGTTCAGTCTGCAGCTGTGGCACGGCCCCGAGTCCCACTGCTTAAGGCAGCACCGACTGAACTGACTGTGGACTCACACACAGTACTCAGGGTGACAGAGAGAGGGACAGGTGCGGGTTTCCCTTTTGCCTGGAGAGCAGCATCCTGCAGAAGTGTCCAATACCACCGCCAGGAATCCCTGACAGGGATACACCTGTAGGCCACGTGCAGATTCTTTGTCCTCCAGCAGTCCAGGGCTGGGCACACTGTCAGCCTGAGGACCCTGCAGGTTGCCTTTGTTAGCCTTCCCCACACTGCCCCTCCTCTCCCTCTCCTCCCCAGGCCTCCGTCTCAGCCCCCACATCTGCTGTCCGTCTCCCATATTTGTGAAAGTCTCACTTCTGCAGACTTTTCCCTTCAACCCACGGAGCTGTGTGCGTCAACGACTCCTCTTTGCTGCTGAGCGCTGTTCCAAGGTCTGATGTCCCACACTGGTACGCCAAAGTGGGCTCAAGTTTGGGGCTGTCATGAAGAGCTGCTCTGATGGCTCAGAATTAGGAAGGAACATAAATCTTCCTTTCTCTGGGATAAGCACCAGAAAGTTCTATTTCCATGAGTGTGTGTGCCAGTGTTTTAAAGAGGCATTGAGCAATCTCCCAGAGGGGCCGCACTGTTTTGTACACAGCAGGGGCAGCCGGTGAGCGCTCCATGGGGCCCGCGGCTATGGGCCCCTCTCCTCACTTGGGGGAAAAGGTCTATTCTCAGTCCACTTCTGACGGGACTGTCCTTTTACCTTGAGTTTTGGACGTTCTGAGATGATGTAGGAAGCAACTCTGTCAGATCTGTGACTTGCAGACGTCTCCTCCGGGCTGATGGCCTGTGTTTTCCTACTTGCTGAGGGCCATTGCCAAGTAGGAATGACACATCAAAATTTCCTTGCTAGTGTACCCCATGTTAAATGGTTTTCACTGTTGACATTGCATGTAAGGTGACCTTGCTCAAGGACCAAGGCGGATCCGGGTTTAGAGCTGATCAGGTTTGAGGAAGTATCCCGCTCCTTGAGTTTAAGGCGTTCCCGGTTTAAGACAATAGGGGTTTTAGGGAAGTTGGAGGTTGAAGATTATTGCTGCTGGGATTAGGGTGTTCCTGCTGCTTGTTCCCATTGAGTTCTCATGAGATTCAGAGAGTATTTTGGAAAAAAAGCCTCGTGGAGTAGGTGAATTGGGCGGCAGCAGAACTGGGATTTCCCCAGAACATGTGTGTAGAGGACGGTGTGAGTTCGGGAATAAAGATTGCTGTTTGAATCTACAAGGTGTGTGGTGGCTCGTGATTCTGTGCCCAGCCAAGACTGCGGCACCTACTCCCAGCAGGAACTTTCTCAGAACATCATTGGGGTGGGGGTCCCATTGATCCAATTTCCTTCTATGAACCATGGTTTTTTGGTTTTGCATCTAGGAACTACTCCCAGAGGCAGGAGATTTTCCCTAGTGATTTTTTTTTAATCAATGTTTTCATTTTCCTGTTTCACCATGGTCCGTTTTGAGTCATTTGGGGGTAAGGTGGGACACTTAGGCTAAAGGCAACGCTTTTGTTTTTGTTTATGACATCCACTGCAGCCTGCTTGTTGCCAAGGCTACGCTTCCTCCCATGAGCCTCTGCACAATTGTCAGAGCTCAGTTGTGTGTGTGTGTGTGTGTGTGTGTCTGTGTGGGGCTCTCCCTTCTGTCCCACCAGACTGAGCAGCCAACAGCGTGCTGTGTTCACGACTGTCATTATGAAGCAGACTGACTGTCAGGCACAATGAGCCCTCACTGTCACTCTTAAACATGGCTCAGGTCTTGTAGGAGCTGTGCTTTCTCGGAGATTTTGGAATAAATTTGTATTTGGTTTAGAAGGCAGCTGGCTGGGTTTGATGGGAATTGCATCAACCTATCGCCAAGTTGGGAGAGGATGGGCTTTTCCTAGGTTGAGGCTTCCAACCCCTGAGCTCAAGGTGTCTGTCCTTTTGTTTAGACATCTGATGGATTCCATTAGTGTGTGATGATTTTCAGCATCTGCATCCTTATATGTTTTGTATCTACTCCTAAGTATTTCTCTTTCCTTAGACCAACTGTATACAGTGTTTTTTTTTTTTGAAAGTTAGTAACTGCTTTTTCATTGTTAGCATGTACAAATGTGATTTATTTTGTTGATCTCATTTTCTGCGGTCACAATAAAATTACTGTTTACCAATTCTAGTAGATTCCTCAGAATCTGTCCAGTCAAGGCTGTACACTCCTGTCAGCATGAGGACACTTCATGTTTTTGGTGTGTGTGTGTGTGGGCACGCGTGTACACATGGGAGACCATCAGGCTCTCTGGATGGATCGCCTTGGGTCCTGCTCCTCTTGGCTTCCTGCTATTTTCTTTTTTCTTGAAGTCAGATCACCTTGAGCTAAAGTAGCTATGCTGTGTGTGTGTGTGTGTGTGTGTGTGTGTGCGCGCGCGCACATGCTCATGGAACAGTTCTTCCTGTTAGTTTAGATTTAGTTACCTTTGTCACCAGGTTTGAGGTGGTTTCCCGTGGGGACACAGTTGGGCTGGTTTTCCGTTTGTTTTTAACGTACTCCAACATCACTAAATTGGTGTTATTTGCACTATTTACACTGAAGGCACAAGTTTGCTGCTCCATCTATCTGTGCTTCCCCATTTCCTGTTTCTGATTTTCCTTTCCCTTTTCCTTTCTGTTGTTAGTTGGGTTTTATGAAGGAGGCGCCCTGTAGCCACTTGGCCACGGGTCCTGTCAGCACGGCTCTGGTCCCTAACCCCCAGCCCCCCACCAACTCCCAGGCTGTGCCTTCCCTAGGTGGCGGGATGGCCAGCGCCAAGAAGGCGGCCTTTGCTGTGTTCACCCTCCTCCACCCAGTCCTGCTCTTCCTGCGACCTTCAGCCCTCCCAGCTGCTGTGCTATGCCTTCTGCCTTTGGGACACCTGCCTTGTCCTTTAAGAACAGCTCCACTAGCCACAGGCCCCGATGCCTTCTGCATCTGAGAGTGTCTTTGCTTCCCTTTGCCACCCAAGGGCCTCCTGTGGCTCCTGGGCCTCAGTACCCACAGCAGGGGCCTCCTCGGCAGCCCCCAGATTCAGTGGGAGGCCACTGTCGCTGGTGTCTGGGGACGAGCGGCCTGCCCGGGACTTGCTCTTTGGGAGCCCGGGTCCTAGCTGGGGTGAACCTGTGTCTGACCTCACTGGGGTTCACTCCCTGGGATTCTGGAAGCTCACTCCTGCTGACCGGGGCTTTCCAGCCTTGTTCCTCAATGCCCTCCCCCCCCACTCCTTCCTGAACCCACGTGAGGGGAATGTCGGGTCCGTCACTGTCATTCCACAGGTCTCTAATATGCTGTTGATGTGTTAAAATTCTCTGTCTCCCCATTGTCTGGATTGTGAGATCCTGTGGGTTCCCCCCACGTTCATCAATGCTGTCCTGGGTCATTGACACTCTTCTTTTGAGCTCATCCAGTGAGACTTTTAAGTTCAGTGATCTTACTTTTTAATTCTATTTTCTGCTTCATTCTTTTAAAATATAGCTTGTATTTTTCTGCTGGTGTTTTATCTTATTTTTTTTTTATTTGTTTCAAGGGAATTGATTCCTGGATTATTTTTGTGATGGATCCTTCATTTAGACCTCTGGTTCCCTCCGTGTTGGCGACAGATGATCGTCCTTGATTCAAGTCAGGGTATTTCTGGTGGTTAGTACACTGTGTCAGCGTCTGTTGAGCCTTGGACACTGTGTCCACTGGCCGGGGGCCTCTGAGCCCTATTCAGGTGTCCGGTTCTCTCCCACAGGCCCAGGCTAACTCCGCCTCTGGCCGTGGTGGCTGTGTGGAGTTATTGAACCTGCTCTGCCCGGACGGGCTCACGGGGTGTGCTGGTCAGGATCTGTGGGCTCTGCTGGATCCTGCAGGCTGTGCCTGAGGGCAGAGCAGCTTCCCCAGGTGGCTCTCTATGTCTAGCAGGGACATGATTTTGTATGTGTGGAGGAGGCTGTGCCCAGTCCGAGCAGCTGCATGGGGTCTCCTTGCTGCTGCCCATGGGCCCTGGTGTCTGGGACCAGAGGCTCCAGCCAGCTGTGAGGCCATCCCTCTCTTGTGTGCTGGTTCCTGTCCAGCTGTATCCAGGTGAGGCAGGAAGTCTCAGGTCCACCCAGGAAGAGCAGCCACCACAGCAGTGTCCCCTTGCCAGTAGCCTGGGTTTCCCTGGCCCTAGTGGCAGGACTCCCCTCAGCCTTACAGGGATGTCTGCTGTTGTGCTGTCACATGTACCTTATGCTGTCACATGTCGTTTAGAAAAAACAGGCCCAGAGTCATTGTCGGTACCTCCCGGCTCTCCGGGTGAGCCGGTCCTGAGGTCCAAGCTTCCACTACTTCCAATGATTTCCAGGTGCACCTGCCAACCGTCCCCCACAGTGTTTCCACACCAGGCTGCTCATGCCTCTGCTGAAGCCACTCTTATGAAACGGTTGGATTGTGTGGCCCCTACAGACCCAATGCCACTGACGTCCCTGGGGGCACACAGGTAGCGGGTGGTCTTTCGAGCTGTCTAGTTTACTCAGAGGTTAACTGAGATGCCTGAGGTTGGCATCTTGGAATCACTCGAGTCCTAAACACCACACATCCCGACCCAGCTTGTTGGGCCCAGATGGGTTCACGTGGTGTGCTGGTCAAGCCACCCGAAGGGTCAGTGTACACTGCTGTGCTCAGATTCACATCACCCGGGTGCAGTTTGACATTGTAGATTGACTAATTGGTAGTTTTATTATGTGCACATCAGAACAGATGCTTAGATCTTGGGATGGAGGAACATCTGAGGACTTCCCTAACTGCTGTATAGACACAGAAATGGTGGAGTAGATGCCTTCCTTGTACCCAGCAGTGTCACACTCTGGGCCTAGCGCAGCACCAACCTGGACATGTGCGTCACTAGACAGATCAGGGGCTGCCCATGGGCCTTCTCCTTCAGGGCATGTTCTAGGCCTTGGAGAAGTGTGTCCCCAGCAAAGGTCCAGAGAGCGAGCAGCCATGCCCTGGGTGTGGGAAGCTCCGACTTCTGCTGGTGAATGATCCCTTGCAGAGAGCAGTCAGTGGGAAGGCAGTGGGGAGGGCCCGGCTGGCCGTGAGCCTGGACAGCTGTTTTGCAGGTGTTTCTTGCTCTCATGCCCTGGCTCAGGCAGGGAAGGGGACTGGACCCCTCTTCAGTCAACTGCACTCTGCCTGAGTGAGTCCCCGATGGTAACGGTGTCTGCACAAGGGGTCAGAGGTGAGTAGGAGACCCCCACCGGAGGCCCGCTCATGGGGGCTGAGGAAGAACGCCATGCCGAGCTTGGAGGGCCTTGGGTGTGATGTGGGGATGAGGTGCAGGGTGCCCAGGGCTGTGTGGACAGAGCTGGGGCTAGACAGGAAGGTCTGGGCTGCTGACGAAGGTTCGAGAATCATCAGCATGTAAATGATAATTGCAGCCTTACCTAGGGATCAAGAAAGAGGTGCTAATAAAGAGAGAAAATGGCAATGTGGAAGAGGAACAGAAGGTAATGGTGGAGGAACAGAAGGTAATAATAAGAGGAACAATAATAAGAAGAGCCCCATGGGGAAAAGGAAGGGAAACAAAACAAAAAATAAGCAAACAGAGAGAGACAGGAAAAGCGCAGAGAGGAGATGTTGTCAGGAAGACTGTTAATAGGACCAACTTGCCTCACCAGGATGTGGCACTGAGTACGGAGCTCGAGTTTATATGGTGCTGTAAAATCTGAATTGTGTAATTGCACCTTCCCATCCCACTGAAGGAGCGGTGCAGGGGGTGTTCTGAACAGGGCACGAGGCTGGAGGCGTTAGCTCTGCCCCGTCCCCAGGGCCTCATGGTCACGCGGGCCTTGGCAATGACCATCCACTGCATGGCACCCCCTATGCAGACCACACTGTCCAGTGAGTGAGACACAGGATCTTGGGGGGTCTTTTCTAGTCATTCACCAGATGTGGGGCTTCTCCCGATCTCCTCCTTATCCACCATCATTGAAGTCTCTTCTGAGCCAAAGAAACGCCTCTCTGAAGCCTTCTGCCTGCCGTGTGCTACCCCTCTCTAAATAAAATGCCCACTCTTGAAACCAAAGTCTCAGGCGGGATTTGCTCTCGCAAAGCAAAGCAGGACAAAGCCACTCAGGGAGCTCGCACAGGGGACGCAGCCAGATCCCGTGGCTGAGCCGGCTGCGGGGTTCCCGGCCTCGCGCCACGCTTTTGAGCTGCCCTCCTTTGGCGTTCTGTGGGGATGAAGATGAATGAACACATGGGAAGCTCTTGGAACCACGCAGGACAAGCTCAATAATGGCCCCGCAGCACGCCGAAGCTGGCTCTGATTGGTACACGGGCGCCAACTGTTACATTTTCAGGAATTTTGTGAGCCAGTTGACATCAAGTTGTTAGCTTGAAACCAGTCACAGTAGGAACCTGGCAAACATTACAAATTAGGTTTTTGTTCTTGCTTTTGTTTTTATTTTAGAAGAGCCAGTTGTTCGACACTTCCCAGCACACCACCGGATCATCGTGTGAATCTTTGGATGGTGGCTCATCCATTTATCTAGAGGCAGAGCCATTTTATCTCATTATTGTACTCACGGTTTTTCAAGACGTGATTTTGCTGCTAGCATGTTCTACCAGGACCCACCACCACCACCCAGCTGTTGCCAGGGACCCTTTTGTTGTGTGTGCAGAGCCTGCTGTACTAAGGAGAGGGCCGTGGAAGGAAACAGCCTCTCAGGGAGAGATGCTGCCCAGTGCTGGTGGCGGGCAGTGGGAAGGCCCAGGCTGCCCAGGGGCAGGGACAGAGGGGGTATGGACAGGAAGACAGCCTGAACAGAACCGCGGGCGAGGGAGGGTGGCTATCAGCACAGCTCACCGTAGCTCAGGACGTGGATGGTGTCGCTGGACCTCCCTGAGAGCTGAGGCATCTGCAGCTGCCTCTGGACTCCAGCTGCTGCTGTGGTCTGATAAATCCCCTTATTGCCTCTGCTTGTCCTTCTCCCCAGTCTCCTGGGTGTAGTCCTGCACCCCCGCTGCTGAGATCACAGACTGTCACCTAAACCCACCCTCTCTGTGGGGAATAGGATGGTAACTAGGAGAAAACTCCCCAGGAGGACTCCAGCATGTGCGTTGTGGCCCCAGGTCACAGCCTTCTGCCGGCCCCTGTGCATTCCCAGCAAATGCTCCTGCTGAACCAAGTTCTGTGACCACTCAGGAAACCAGAAAGGTACTCTCCTTCTTTCTCAAGACCAAACCGTCTGAACTGCTGTGAGTTGTCACACTTCTAGATCCTTCCATGAGGGTGCCGCTGCCTTTCTTCCTGAAACTCAGCCCTCATTCCCAAGATGTCCCAAAGCTCATATCCAAGGAGGAAGGCAGATGTCAGACACAGCGGCCACCTGCATGGTCCCACAGCGGCCGGGAGGCTGACAGGGAAGGAGAGGAGTAGCCCTTGGGCCCCCTGAAGGGGGGTGGGGGTGGTGCCTCCCACAGAGGCTGGGGGTGGGGGAAGAACCCACTCCTGAGTGAGCAGGAGTGAAGCCCTGCTGACCTTGTTCCGGAGGCTGCAGAGGAAGAGGGAAGTGGGATCTGCAGACAGTGCTGGGCTGAGACCCAGACGGGAGGACAGGAGGGTGTGCTCTGCGGGAAGCAGGGAGCCCACGGTTAGGGTTTGGTGTCGTTTGTTTTGTTTATTTTAGCTGTAAGATCCATTCTTTTTCTTTTTTAAAATTTACTTTTAACTGGTCACAAAAAGAGAAGTCACACACATCGTGAGCAACACATGACATCTCAACACATGTGCACTTGCACAGCGCGGAACCAGGCTGTGGGTCCATCTCCACAAACTCTCATCGTGAAGACTTTCAGAGGCCTTCTGTCCAGCTTTCTGAAGCGGGCAGGACATCACTGTCCCAACACCCACAGCAGCGGCCTGGGGTGCCTGGGAGTGCAGATCCCCCCGCGGCAGTGAGAAGACAGCAACTGCCCCCAGGTGGGGCACTCAGGACGGCGATGGAGCCGGACCCAGGTGGGCCGAGGTGGCCTGTGGCTCCCAGTGGGGGCAAGGCTGGTGTCCTGACAGAAGACGGAGGCCGTGGGTTGCCAGGGCTGGAGCGAGAGCCTCAGCAGCACCAGCCCAGGGAGAAGAGAGAAGCCCAAGCTGGAAACTAGACCCTCAAGCACAGAACTTGGCCTAGGAGGATGGAAGCAACTCTCTTCTTACCTGAGATCCACCCGAATCCATCAGAGACAAAAAGAAATGCTTCTTGTGAGTAGATCATTGAGTAGATCACCAAGAGGAGAACTTGATTCTTTAAGTCAAGCTTACAAAGATGATTTCTCTCTAAAAACCCAGTCTGAGGACAAACTAGCCTGCTCTGTGCCTGTGATTCAAGAAAAGGGTGTGCTGCAGGCCCATGGCATTTCCCCTCATGGTCTGAAAAAGTTCTTCAGCACATTCCAGAACCCCTCTTCTCCACGGCTGATGACAACAGAACTGTGGGCAGGTGTTGGAATTCAAGTACCAATGAGAAACGGCAAGTGTGGTCTGGGAACTCCTGGGTCCTCCACCCACCCACTAAACCAGTGTCACGGCTCTAGGCTGAGGCACATATTCCTCCAGGACCCTGCCTAAGTCACGAGGACCTGACGTCCATGCAGGTGTGGCAGGTGCAACAGTCTGATTATACAAAGTCACACTTCCCCCCAAGTAAGCAGGACAATAATAGCCATGTGACAAGCTTGAGGCTTATGAAACAGTCTCATGTCACTCACTATGTGAATTAATCCAGGCTGCTAGTAAGACCGAGTTTTATAAAGTGATGATAGACCAAGACAGGCCTCACTACTCAGAGTCCAGCTGTTCCCACCCATTCATCCCTTTCCCCCACCCGTCCACCACCCATGCCTCACCTTCCACCTCTCCAGCCCACCCCTTCACCATCCACCAACCTCTCCACCATTCACGTCCCACCATCCACCCCTCTTGCATCATCTGTCCACCTCTCACCAGCAGCTCCCACCCCTCTGCCTCCCACGCCCCATGTTCCACCCAGCCTTCTACCATCCACTCCCCCACCTCTTGTTCCTTCCACCTCTCCATCCCCGCCTCCAGCCTCTACCCTGCTACAATCCACCTACCTCTTACTGAGAGTCTAGGAAGGGCTAAGCAGCTTTAGACGAGAATGCAATTGTGAGAAGACATACTCTCCGCAGTTTACAGTTCTGTGGGAGAAACACTTCAGTATACAGGAAATTACAATACGCTACGTGTAGTTCTATAATGGAATATTGACTTCCAGGCAATTGAAGGGCAAGCAGGACTGGGCGAGGATGAGAAGGTTTGCTGGCAGGGGAGAGGAGTGAAGAAACAGAAGGCTCCAGAACAGGAAGTCACGGGTACCTGAACGTGAAGGAGGTGCGAGTGAAGGCAATGAGAAGTCACCCTGCAGTGGCCAGAGGGGGACAGAGCAGAGTGCACCCTACAGAATACCTTCAGGGTTTCAAACTACTTGGTGATAGCATCAGTGTTTAATTAAAGCCTACTATCACCCTCCCCCTCCAAAAATAAAAAAGGAAAAATCCCTATAATTCTATTTCACTAGCTTCGCTTTTATTGCAGTGTGGACAAGCCACTTGGGGAATAAGAACATTTTTGATTTGTGGATGTAACAAGTGTATCACAAATATTGTCATCAGTAACGCAGGCACGAGGGGAAGGCAGGAGAAACTGTGGCTAGGTCGGCCGGTTGATACCAGCCACCCGACCTGCGGACACAGCCTACAGGGCAGAACCCTCCTTGATAAAGGTTCAGGGACTGGAGGAAACTTTCACTGGAACCACGGCAGCTCTCCGATGAGACTTTCGCAAGACCCCGGGAGAGCTGCTTGCTGGACAGGTCCTGATTGCAGCAGGAACCACCTCCTGCCTCATCTTCTTCCCCTGAACAAGAGACACCCACTGAACACATTTTTAAGGAAAGCATCAACCATCAAACTAGTGGGAGATAATTTGGACTGAAGGTCGGAGTGGATTTCAATTTTTTTTCCTTGGAAGCCGCTCTGCGGTTCTAAAGACGATGTCCCAGGTCGGTGGGCACAGAGCGCGATAGAAGGTCTCTGGGCCCCGGGGGGTGGGACCATCACCCACTTCAGCTCTGTGCAGGACTGACCTGGGCACCGCCAGGTTTTCGCAGGCTCTTTCAGAAAACCGAGACAATAACCAACGGAAACAGGAGCAGGGCTCTGGGGACACTGTGCAGTGTGGCACCTGCAGTCCCTGTCTGGAGAGCCACCACCACCAGCCCAGACGGAGCCCTCCACCCGCCAGCAGCCCTCCCTGGATGGAGCTCTCCACCTCATCTAAACCCTCCCCTTGAAGCATAAGCCCATTTCCTCTTTCTTATCCTCCGTGTGGAGAGGGAGCAGCTGGTCCCCGCCCTCCACACGATAGCCCTTCAGGCCCTGAAGATGCCTATTAGGTCAGCTGCCCTGCTCAGCAGATCCTTTAATCTCCCTTCATAGGTCCTATTTTCCCGTCTGTAATCGTCTGCGCTCTCTACAGAATCCCTTTCAGCTTCTTAAGCCCTGGTGTGTCACCTCTTCAGAGGGTGGCAGGGACAGCGGGAAGCCAGGCAGCCCAGCATCCAGTCAGGTTTCCACGACAGCAGAATTACGCCCCTGATGAGGTGGCCAAAGCCAGCCGAGGCCTCCCCCTCCCTCCCACCCCAGATGGGGGACCAAAGACAGAACGCCACAGGAGTGCTAAGGCCACCCGTCTCAACAGAAACTGCCCAGGCCAGCGTGATGCCTTCAAAGCCAGGACCTGGAGGGGGACATGATGGCCATTTGTTTGGATAACACATCCCTCTGGTGTGGTTTCTCTGTAATGTACTAGGTTGCTGTTTCCATCTTTTTTTAAATTATCAAACAATTTTGCTGCATCATTTTCTCCTACCCTCTCGGTCCCTCCATCACATTACACATCTACCATTTCAAGACCCTGAGCCAGGGCCTGGACGACCCATGAGGTAAGAGCCACCTGCAGATACTGGTCTATTCTCCGGGGCCTGACTGCACTCAGGTGGGCTCTGCCTGACCAAAGAGTGTTTACAAAGCTCCCCAGGAAGCACTTGGCACCAGGGAGGAGGCCGACCCACCCAGAAGTGTCTCCTTCCCGTGCTGAGTCTCAGTCCTGCTCCCCAGGTGGTTAGATCGCACAGTCATGACCCACCTGTTGACAGGTCATCTGCTGCTGCCCGCCAGGTTCCTCCTTGTGCCTCATGAGCAAGCCTTCGCTGCTCTCCTTTGGAACCTGGTGGGAGTAAACAGTGCTGAACCTGGGGGTTTCCCACAGGGAAACATGCTTGCCGCGTTCTCTCCGCAGACATCAAACCATGGACAAGCTTGCTTTCAGTACGGCCACCAGCATTGCCTTCTGATGTTTAGACCGCCTTTCCCTGTACGTTGAGTGGAGTTTCATAGGCTACTGCAAATGTCACAGGACACAGCTGCAACAGTGGAGTGGGATTTCATTTGTACTGTGGCTTAACCATGACATTTCTTCTTTTCTACCTGGTTAAACTATCCTGTTGAGTTTCTTTATTAATTAGGTACTTATAAAAAGCAGACCATGTTCTTTCTAAACAAGGAATGCAATTCTCAAATGAGTCATGTTTCATCTGCATTAATTTTTTTCAACACTGGAAACATGTTTAAAACATAGCCAAATATAGAGCAGCTTCAATTAAATTTCCAAATGTTTTCAAACTCAATATAGTTTAAATCCATAGGCTTTAATGCCAAAATGTCCTCACCTAAAATAATGACAATGTTTAATAGAAACCTAACTATCCTTTAGACTCATCTATACCCCAACAAGCAGCACCCTGGCCCTTGTCTGCCCACGCCTGGCCTTGGAGGTGGCTTCAGCCCTGCACGGGGTGCCGTGTCCCTCCCAGACATGGGCGTGGGGTCCTCCTATGGGGACGTCTGCATTTCCTAACCAGGCACAGTAAAGGGCCCTTTCTCAAGGGAATGGCACAGGCTTCGAGGTAGGAATTCGGCCATGACTGGCTTCAAACACTTGAGAATGTCTCAATCCCTTAATGTCACTGTGAACCAGAGGGGCAGGGTGACTGCTGTCTCCTTGGAGAGGTCCTCTCCTCTGCTTCTTAAAGACATTCCTGGTTTGGGGTCTTCATTCGTCAGCACAGGGATGCCAAGATGGGGAGGATCTGAACTAGGCAGGGGCGGGATGGAGTCTGTTTCAACCTGGGGGTGGGGGGGTTCTTATGCTCTTCCTTGTTTAGAAATGAAATAATATTGTTTCAAATGTGGCAATTTCCTTTTATTCTTGAAACAAGCAAACTGTAAATTGCAAAATAGAATGGGATAAAAAGCATAATTACTGCTTTTATTTATTCATACCATATTAATGTAATATAATTATCCAGTAAGCAGTCTTATGAATATTCAACAATAAAGAACCAAAACCAGCAGACTAGTTATTCTAATGAACACATAAAAAACTTTAAAGGAGGAATTAATTTCTCCCTGCTTCCGTTTTAAATGAAAAGTAGTTGAAGATTGACAACCCAAGCATTCCACAGGACAGTGACTGGACTGGGCACCAAAGGAGTGGAAAGAGGGGACAAAGACCTCCTCTCAAAGCTATGCAGGTGAAAGTGTTTCTCTCACTGACCACTCCATCCCCCAGGGCCTCCGAGAGCACTGGGAAGGGACTAGAATAATCCAAGAGAGACAGAAACAGAGCTGAACCATCAAGTAAACCAGGTGGGCCTCTTGCAGAGTCACCATCAGTCACAGAGGCCCATCCACCCCACAGTGGTCCTGCAGTGCCCACAAGGCAGAGCAGAGGCTCGGGGGACACATCATGGAGGAGAGACATTTTGGGTGCAAATTGAGGGGAGGGTGGGTGGGGTGGGAGGAGCAGCCTGTCAGGAGAAGGGTAGGCCTGCAGGTGAACCCACAACCCAGCAGGGGCCAGAGTGCAGATGCTCAGTGTGGGCTGGATCAGTCCACTTGTGCTGCCGCAAATGGGCACATCCTGGTTGCTGAGAACTAGAGCCCAGAAACCAGCATGGGATGAACCCCTGGTGTCCTGCCTGCCACCCTGTTCCAGACCCTATCCAGTTGAATTGGTCCCTGGTCCACCAGCTTAGCAAGACAGATGAAATTGTGTACTTTCTGCCTAAAATCAAAGTTGTTTGAAATATGCAAAAGGAAGAAAAGAGATCCTAGGTTACAATCACAGGTACAACCCTGTGCAGTCTTTTCTGGACTCTGGCAACAGCCAGTTGAAATGTGGCCTTATTTCACCTAATCCTGAAATAGATTCTGGACATTGTGCAATTTTTACCTTTCTATTACAGGTAGAAAAACAGAATCTGAGAGGTTAAATTACTTTCCAAAGATCAATTTCCCAAGAGCTGGTAAGAAGCACCCACCCACCCATCCAAGCACTCCATGACCCTTGGCTGAGCATCACCAGGTCCCAGGCAAAGGGGGGACAGAGATGAGGGATAAAGGTCCCTCCTCACTGCATTTGCAGTCCAGAAGAGGAGCAGGCTTTAGACTACTAGCTGCACAAAACCATAAGCTGTAAACAATGGCTACCACAGAAGAATGAAATACAGGCCTAGGGTTTGGAAGCCTGTGTATCCTGACACCTGACCCCTAGTTGGGAACACCCGAGTGAGAGCAGAGTTAATTCCATGAAGAGTGGGCAAATCTCCTGAGGGGAAAGTAAATGGACAAAAATGGGGACCAAAGAGGATGTAGGGAGGCAAGAGGAGCCTGGGAGCCCATAGGGGTGGCCGGCTCCAAGATGGCGGCCTTAGCTCCCTGGACCAGCCCTGCATTCCATTGCAGAAGCACCCAGTCGGGCCACTAACTCCGGTGGCCCTGTGAGCTCAGTTCCTGCTGTTCATTTGTGGAGTGTAAGCAAGGTGCAAATGTGTCATGTGTCTGTGTGCTTAAGAGTTGTACGTGTTGAATCAACATGCTCCACGCTCATGCATTGAAAAATGAACTTGCAATTGAAACCAAAACACATGAGTAACAGTGTGATTCTTATTAAAAGGAAAGGAGGCCCAACACCAATGACGGCTCCATTGTTCCCTGTGGGTCTGCTTGAGTTTCTGGAGAGCTTTGGAGAATAATAAGATAAAAGCATGCATAATTCACAAATTACTACACATTCACGTCATAAAGTTTTTCTTACTTTCATTTCTGTGGAATCACTGATTCTACGGAGATCATCAGAATTTTCACATGGTTTATATACCAGGGACCAAAGTCCCCAGCGATGGGCCTTTGCGAGGCCTTTCTCCACACATGGTCCTTCTCAGCGCTCCGGACTTCCGGAGAGGCTAGCCACGGCCACCACCAGGCCTGCAGCTACTGTCTTGGTGTGATGCACACATACATTAATGCCATGGGCACCAGGGCCTCTAGGAGAGTGAGGAGACCACGCTGCCTGGGGGAGACTCTCACCAGGAGGACTGTGGACCACACAGCCCAGCACACATCAGCCCTTGAGCCTCACCAAGCAGACGCAGTCCAGCCCAGGAGCCCTCCCCAGTCCAGTGGAGCCTCGCCTGGCCCAAAGCCGGCAGAACACAGCCCAAACAGAGAAAGGACCCTCAGAGGCCACAGGTAGACCCCACAACACCAGGAGAAGTGTGAGAGAGAAGTGGGCAGGAACAGGCAGGACAGGTCAGAGCTCCAGGTGGGAGGGGTGTGGACAAGGTGGGGCCTCTGGGAGCTGGCGGGTTGGGAGGAGGGGTGAAGAAATAGAGCCCCCTGAGCCTTGGTGGCCACAAGAAGGGAAACTGGAGAGGACCTCAGGATCCCGTGAGACAGGGAGGTGCAAACTAGAACCCAGCCACGGGACCTCACCACCCCCAGCCCAGCTTTGGCTATGCTGAGGACCCAGCTTCTAAAGTGAGACCCTTAGGCCACTGTGCACAGAAACCTTGAGCACAAAGGGAACATAGAAGCAATCTCCCTAAGAAGAAAGCAAAAAATAAAAACCAAAACATTTCAGGAGATTAAATTTCCATTTCCCAATATTCTCCTTTTTAAAAGGCAAAAAATAAACAATTGTAACTCAACTACTCCAGACCTAATTAAATATCCGTAAAGTCTATTCTGTATTGTTAAGAAGCATGAACTAAAAACTTCAGGAATTAAAATTGAAAATGAATAAGTAAAAAGAAGGAAAGAAAAACTGTTGCTTGAACTTAAAAACAAAAAAACAAAGGTCAAAAATATTTCAGAAATGATGACTAGATTTTAGGGTAATAAGGAAGAATAAATTCAAATAAAAATTTAATGACAGATATTTAAGAAATAAAAATAGCCAAGAGAATAAAAATGAGGTAAAGAAAACGGTTGAGAGAAAGTGGCCAAAATGGGCCCCAGCAGGTGCTGAACAAGAAAACCAGGGGGAGAGAATCCACCAGGCCACAGCCGCAGGAGGACGCACTCCAGAGACGGGGAGGTGACACAGGCCAAAGGGACGACAGGCGCCTGGCACCTGTGGCCCAAGATGCTCTGAGACCTGGGTCCTGCCAAAGCTATTCACTTTCAAAGATCAAATTCCCTAGGGCTTCCAGGCTGCCCCGTGGAACATCTTGCAAGACTGAGAACTGATTGGCAGGGGACTTCTCGGTTGGAGCATGCAAACAATATAATAGTAGCAATTGTAAGGCAACAGTGGCAGGAAATCTAGGGGAAAATGCAGGCCAAGGGTTTTATCATTTAATCATGGAAGGAGTGCTAACTGTGCGGAGCTCAGGGATTACTTCCACACCTGCAAGCCACCTCCCGAGCTCCGAGGAGAAGCCTCCTTCATTCAGGAGGTGAGGCCAGAAAATCACCGGAAATTCCACTTCCAGGAAGGGGTACCAGTGCCAACCTGGGTGCAGGGTGGCAGAACAGTCTAGAGGCTGTGTTCTGCCCATACAACACGAAACCAGAGGACCAGAGAGAAAGACGAGGGACAGCAGAAGCAGCTCGCCACAGGTATTCAGGTGACAGCAAGAGTAAAGGGAGGCCACTGACGTCTGACGGGCCAGGTTTGCTGTTAGAAGGTTAGAAAAGGAAACAGAGGATATGGCTTTAAGGAGGGCTCACAAGATACCCCAAGCAAAGGCGTGCAGGCTTCCTGCACCTCCCACTTGAGGTGACGCAGAGAGCCGTAGCCCAGGCTGAGAGCCGCAGCCAAAGCGGCCCAGCAAACTTCCAGCTGATTGGCTCCGCTGCGGTGACGCTCATTGGGCTGTTTCCCCGCCCTTTCAGACCACGGAGCTGCTCATTGGGGGACTCTTTTGGCTCCGCCCACACGACCCAGCCAATCGGCCTCAAGAGCGGGAAAATGAAAAATGACCTGAGAGTTCCGGTGGAGAGTGCTCCCCGGAAGTGCCGGGGGTGGCGGTTGAGCTCTCGGATTCCTAGAGAGCTCGCCTGGTGCGCGTGCGTGCTAAAAATAAAGTTTGTTCCTGCTCGACAAAGGGCTCCTGGATTGTGCCCAGCCAGACTGCGGCAGGAAGTAAGCTCCTCACCTAGAGGAAGGCAGGCAGAATCAGCGCAGCGCGAGCACCCTGTGTCCTCACCCGCATGGGGAAGACTTTCCATGGCATTAAGTGGATGGCTTTCAATCTGGAGAAGTAGTGGTACGTGTGAGTGTGTGCGTGTGTGTGTGCACGTCACGCATGTGTGTGTGTGATTGCACACTCACATCTGCCATGCAGCAATCCAGGAACCTAGGAATAAAGGGAGGCAAAGACACCCCATGAAAAGGGAACAGGAAGAATCCTGGAGCTTCAATTCTAACATCAGTCAGGACGATCCAACACAGAAAGCACCAAGGCGACACAGAAAACTTTTCATGCTAAAAACACAATTCTCATTGAAGATATTAAAAATGAAAATTCAGGTGCACCAGATAATATAGTAGCTATCTTTATAAAGAAGAAACAAAGAGGGTGTTGAAAATACCCTGAGAGGAGATGTTAACTCTGTTCTCAGTATGAGGCAGGTTGTGTGAAGGAAGTGTTACAAGGAAACATTATTAGGTTATGCAAAGAAAAAAAATGTTATGTGATATTTTAAAAAGGAACAAAAATTAAAAGATACCAATTTCTTTTATTAAAAAAGAAAGTTCTTCTAGTTGTATCTTTTTAAAAAAATGTCTAAAATAGCTCTTGATTAAAAAGAAGAATACAAACCATAACAGAATTTGTGAAAAATAATGATAAAAAACTAAAACCAGACTATGAGGAAAACTTCAAGCAGGATCCACAGGGAGAGTTGGTATGAACAACACAGACACACGTACGTGGAAGAGTCGGAAGGAGTGAGACTCCAGCTCCAAGGCCAGGCAGGCAGAAAGTGTGTGGAAGGAAAAAAAATAACTAAAGAAAGAGAAACTAATGAGACAGAAGACAGAAAATGGTTTATGTAATAAGTCTAAATTCTCGCTCTGTTAAAAACCACACAACCCATTAGCTAGTTTAAGCAATTAAAAAAAGAGAAACCACAAGTTTATTCACTAAGAAAAAATCAAAGGGAAAATATAAGAGGAACATAGTAAGATTCCTTGAAGATCAATCCTGCCAATAAATTCAAAATAATAGGTGATATGATAATTTTCTTTTTTTTTATTTTTTATTTTAATTTTATTGTTGGTTGTTCAAAACATTACATAGTTCTTAATATACCATATTTCACAGATTGATTCAAGTGGGTTATGAACTCCCATTTTTACCCCGTATACAGATTGCTGTGTCACATCAGTTACATTTCCATTGATTTACAAATTGCCTTTCTAGTGACTGATGTATTCTGCTGTCTATCCCATTCTCCACTGTCCCCTCACCCCTCCCCTCCCCTCCCCTCCCCTTCTCTCTCCATCCCCTCTACTATAAATCGTTTCTTCCACTTATATAATTTTTCTCCTACTCCTCTTTTCCTCTTATATGTAATTGTGTATAACCCTTAGGCTCACCTTCCAATTCCACGCAATTTCCCTTAACTTTCACTTTCCCTCCCGCCTATCATCCCTGTTTAATGTTATTCTTCTTCTCCAGCTCTTCGTCTCTACCCTGTCCTTTGTTACTCCCCTTATATCAAAGAAGACATTTGACATTTGTTTTTTAAGGATTGGCTAGCTTCACTTAGCATAATCTGCTCTAGTGCCATCCATTTCCCTCCAAATTCTATGATTTTGTCATTTCTTATTGCAGAGTAATACTCCATTGTGTATAAATGCCACATTTTTTTAATCCATTCATCTATTGAAGGGCTTCTAGGTTGGTTCCACAATCTTGCTATTGTGAATTGTGCTGCTATGAACATCGATATAGCAGTGTCCCTGTAGCATGCTCTTGTTAGGTCTTTAGGGAATAGACTGAGAAGGGGAATAGCTGGGTCAAATGGTGGTTCCATTCCCAGCTTTCCAAGAAATCTCCATACTGCTTTCCAAATTGGCTGCACCATTTTGCAGTCCCACCAACAATGAACAAGTGTACCCATTTCCCCGCATCCTCGCCAGCACTTGTTGTTGTTGGACTTCTTAATGGCTGCCAATCTTACTCAAACTAAAAAGTTTTCTCTCAACAAAAGAAACAATAAGAGAGATAAACAGGGAGCCTACATCCTGGGAACAAATCTTTACCCCACACACTTCAGATAGAGCCCTAATATCCAGAGTATACAAAGAACTCAAAAAATTAGATAATAAGATAACAAATAACCCAATCAACAAATGGGCCAAGGACCTGAACAGACACTTCTCGGAGGAGGACATACAATCAATCAACAAGTACATGAAAAAATGCTCAACATCGCTAGCAGTCAGAGAAATGCAAATCAAAACCACCCTAAGATATGATAATTTTCTAAATGGGAACTCTTTGTTAAAATTGATCATCATCTATAGAAAACTCAAATAGAACAGTTTCAGTAGAGATTGTACCAGAATAAATAAAAGCCCCAAAATATCTCACAGGGGAATTGCTCCATATTTCATAAGCCCAGATGGTTCTGTGATACACAAGTTGATCTGCAACGTGAACAACCATTGTGACACAGAAAAGCCTTAATAAAAATCAAACACTTATTCCTTATCTAGTAAAATGCTCAAAGAAGGAAGGATTGGTGCAACCTTGTTAGTATAGGCCTCGTCATCTACTTAATAGAGACATGCTGGAAACGTCTTCTGGAACAAGAAAGGTGTAACTGGTATGTAGGAGTCATACTGGAGTGATTATGGAAACACTATGATTTATTGAGATAAACCAATTAGACATGTAAGAATTGAAAAATACATGTAAGTACTGTCTTTTTGCAGATGATATAAGGGCATCTGAAGGGCACCAGAAGGTCAAAGACAGAGCCAACCAGGGCTGCCATGCAACTCAGGGCAGAGCACCAAAGTAGAACGTTGGAGGCCCTAGGTTCCATCCCAGCAGAGGCCTGAAGATAGGATAAGGAGGAAAGGCACCACGTCCACCAAGGTGGAGGATGTGGACTGAGCACTCAGAGGTCACTGCCTTCCACGTCCATGGATGACAGCAGCTCAGAAGGTTAATGAGAGCAGAACTTGATAAAAATGAGTGATATATTTAAAATGTACATGCAAAAACCTATATCAGAAAACTTCCAACTGCTCTGAAGACTACAAATATAGAACCGAGCAAACAAACAGGTCCCTAACTCTTAGATGAGAGGATTCAGTGCTGTGTGACTCACCAAGGAAAGAAGATCCCAGCTTGCTTCCTCTGGGGCTCGACCAGCTGAGGCAGAGGTTTGTGTGAAAATGAACATAAAAGAAAGAGCTACAGAGAAGGAAGGAAGGAAGGAAGGAGGGAAGGAGGGAAGGAAGGAAGGAAGGAAGGAAGGAGGGAAGGAAGGAAGGAAGGAAGGAGGGAAGGAAGGAAGGAAGGAGGGAAGGAGGGAAGGAAGGAAGGAGAGAGGGAAGGAAGGAAGGAAGGAAGGAAGGAAGGAAGGAAGGAGGGAGGGAAGGAAGGAAGGAAGGAAGGAAGGAAGGAAGGAGGGAAGGAAGGAGGGAGGGAGGGAAGGAAGGAAGGAGGGAAGGAAGGAAGGAAGGAAGGAGGGAAGGAAGGAGGGAGGGAGGGAAGGAAGGAAGGAGGGAAGGAGGGAAGGAGGGAAGGAAGGAAGGAAGGAGGGAAGGAAGGAAGGAAGGAGGGAAGGAAGGAGGGAAGGAGGGAAGGAAGGAGGGAGGGAGGGAAGGAAGGAAGGAAGGAAGGAAGGAAGGAGGGAGGGAGGAAGGAAGGAAGGAAGGAGGGAAGGAAGGGAGGAAGGAAGGAGGGAAGGAGGGAAGGAAGGAAGGAAGGAGGGAAGGAAGGAAGGAGGGAAGGAAGGAAGGAAGGAGGGAAGGAAGGAAGGAAGGAAGGAAGGAAGGAGGGAAGGAAGGAAGGAAGGAAGGAGGGAAGGAAGGAGGGAAGGAGGGAAGGAAGGAAGGAAGGAGGGAAGGAAGGAAGGAGGGAAGGAAGGAAGGAAGGAGGGAAGGAAGGAAGGAGGGAGGGAAGGAAGGAAGGAAGGAAGGAAGGAGGGAAGGAAGGAAGGAAGGAGGGAAGGAGGGAAGGAAGGAAGGAAGGAGGGAAGGAGGGAAGGAAGGAGGGAAGGAAGGAGGGAGGGAGGGAAGGAAGGAAGGAAGGAAGGATGGAGGGAGGAAGGGAAGGAAGGAAGGAAGGAAGGAGGGAGGGAGGAAGGAAGGAAGGAAGGAGGGAAGGAAGGAGGGAAGGAAGGAGGGAGGGAGGGAGGGAAGGAAGGAAGGAAGGAAGGAAGGAAGGAAGGAGGGAAGGAAGGAAGGAAGGAAGGAAGGAGGGAAGGAAGGAGGGAGGGAGGGAGGGAAGGAAGGAAGGAAGGAAGGAAGGAGGGAAGGAAGGAAGGAGGGAGGGAGGGAAGGAAGGAAGGAAGGGAGGAAGGAAGGAGGGAAGGAAGGAAGGAAGGAGGGAAGGAAGGAAGGAAGGAAGGAGGGAAGGAAGGAAGGAAGGAAGGAAGGAGGGAGGGAGGGAAGGAAGGAAGGAAGGAAGGAGGGAAGGAAGGAGGGAAGGAAGGAAGGAAGGAAGGAAGGAAGGAAGGAAGGAAGGAGGGAAGGAAGGAAGGAGGGAAGGAAGGAAGGAAGGAAGGAGGGAAGGAAGGAGGGAGGAAGGAAGGAAGGAAGGAAGGAAGGAAGGAGGGAGGGAGGGAGGGAGGGAAGGAAGGAGGGAGGGAGGGAGGGAGGGAAGGAAGGAGGGAGGGAGGGAGGGAGGGAGGGAGGAAGGAAGGAGGGAGGGAGGGAGGGAGGGAGGGAGGGGGGAGGGTGGGAGGGAGGGAGGGAAGGAAGGAGGGAGGGAGGGAGGGAGGGAGGGAGGAAGGAAGGAAGGAAATAAGGAAGGAGGGAGGAAAGCTGTCATGGGACACAGACCCTCTCATGCATCCACATGTCCACTACCTCTGTGGTTGGCAGGCGGACAGACCCAAGGTGAGACAGGATAGGCGGTTCAGATGCAGGCCCAAGGACATACTGAATTTGGTGTCTATGAAAGTCCTGGGGCATATATGAATCCCTTTGCCTTACTTAAACTTGGAGCCAACTTCTGTGGGCCTGAACTGCCTATGTGTGTGACTCAAGGTGAGTTATTTACCTCAAACTCTATGACTTTATCTAAAATAATGCTTACTTAATAGGATTGTTCTTCATGAAATAATTTTAAAGCATGTACAGATAGCATTTGGAACCATTTCTAGTGTAGACTAAGCACACAGTAATGTTAGTTTTTGTGTTGTTATTATTATTGATTAGTGTTATTATTAATATCTCTATAAAAATTTAAAACATTGTATGTTAGCTAAACAAAACACAAAAATTAGGAAGAATTTGAATTTTTTATAGCCAATTATTATAAATGATTACTTTTTTATTTAATCATTTTTACTCCTTAAACATGGTCACCTTGCTGTTGAGTGTGCACCCCATACATCCCAAGTGACCTCTTGGAGGCCAGCTGCCCATTGTCCCTTCCTGTGCTCAGGTTGCACAGTTGAGGGAACAGCGCAGGCTCTGAAAGCAGAATCCGTGAGATGAGTGCTCCCACAGGAGCCCTGGAGCGCAGCCGTGTCTGGTGTGTGCAACAGCCTCAATACTTGTGAGCGCCTCAGGTCACCAGTTGTACAGCGAGTTCTCACTCCCAGTACGAAGACGGCAGCGGAGGACTGAACTCAGCTGGTTTTAGGTGTATCTCCCCCCATTTCTCACTCTGCAGAAGCTCCCTGCAGAGACGAGTCTCCGGAGCTCGCCTGCCAGTGGGAAGGGGGTTCTTGCAGGAACCGTGAACGCTGCGGAGAAGCTTCCGTCTGTCGAGGGCCTTGAAGGCACTGAGACAAATTCGGTCCCAAATTTACCTCCTGAAAACTCTGAAAATTCAGTCCCTCCACGTCCAGTCCCAACTGTCCCTGTCCCTGTCATCTTGTCAGCCCAGCTGGGACACAGTGACCTGTGTTGACCTGGGCCTGCTCTGCGGGTCAGAGGAGCCGTGCAGTGTGCTCCTGCCTTGACTGGCGGGACACAGGCTCTTGCCCACTCCCGTGGCTGCCTCCTGTCCCCGTGGGCTGTCAGTCGGGTCTTTTCCCTAGTTTGCCATTGGACTGTTCCTGTCTGAATGACTCATGGTGGGTCTTTAAACTGTGTAACTAGCGGCCCTTGTCCTCTAGGATAAAGTGTGTCCCCACTTCCCGGCTGACTTCAAGGTTGTGAAGTCGGCCTGGGCTGCACCCAGGAGAGCACTGGCCACTGTGGCCTCTCCCCCATCACGTGCCACTCAGAACCCACTTGGTGGCTTACCTGACCCTCAGGCACTTGCCGCTTCTTCCAGACAACGTCGTCTTCTCTCTGACCTTCCATCTGCAAGGACGTTACTTGAGAGTGCCTTGTGGTTGGTGTGGTGGCTTCACCTTTCCCCACAGTCGTTAATTTTATCAGAAATTGTTACTGAAGCAGGCTTCCCTCCCACTGATTGGAATGGTGATTGATTTATGTATACAGTTTATATAAAGTGAGATCAGGGTCTGGAGGGTCTCTTTCCTTTTTAACAATTTCTCTTTCTGTTGTTACCAGCATCATCCCATTTGGAGTTTCACGTCACCTTTCATCCGTTATCTTCTGAAATTGGTGACATCTAATGCGTGTGTTGTAGAAAGTGAAGTCAGGACAGAGGCAGAATTAAGGCCAGGAGACCCCCCTGCAGTCCTGCCAGCAGGAGCGGCCACCCCCAGGCCCTCCTGTCCCGAAGGCCCTCCTCACTTCTCTGCGCCCACACACAGGCTGGCTAGCTTCCCTGTGGAGCCCTCAGTGCCCGCTGACCTCCTTTCCTGGCTCCCTCCCACTTTCCCTCCACCTGGCGTCTGAGGAGCACTCCATGCCCACGGGGGAGGCCACCGGCTCCCTGCTCCTCCGGTGCTTGATGACGATGGTCCTGCCCTCACACTGCTGCACCAGGACGGCCCCCAAAGCCTGCCTGTCTGTGGGACCAGGGGTCAGAGGCTGGACAGTGCCTCTTCCAGGACTTCTCACCTTGGAGTTGGTGACTCCTGCAGCTTCTCAAAGCTACAGACAGATTGTGGCACGGGGCACAGGGCCTCACTCTAGACTCTATGGAGGCCGGTGCAAGAACGCAGCAAGCAGGCCTCAGCAGACTGACCCAGGAGGAGCCACTGGGGCCTGCAAGGACGACTTCGTGAAAGGACGAGTATTCTGGTCAGGAGAGGTGGAGCTCTGAAAGACAAAGCTCTCTTCCCTGCCCCAGGAACGAAGAGGCCGACCAGGACCCTGAGCAAGTCACCTGCCACAGAGAGGGTCCCCAGGCTTGCATGGCAACACAGGGATTGAGCCGCGGCTCCTCAGCACTACTGTGGAAGAAGATGGTTGATTTGATGCATCAAGGACTGTCTCCAGAGGGAGGAAAGACAGAGACAAGGGAGGGACCAGGACAGAGACGGGCACTCTGTGCCCGGGGTCGGAGCTGGATGTGATGTGCCCACGTGCTGCAGCCACGTGTGCAGCCACAGGAAGTCAAAGCCTCGCAGAAGGAACCCTGCGGGGAGTGCTTAGGTCCACAATCACAGTAAATGAAGATTCAGAATTAGCAAAAGCATTTCACTTAATTAGAAACAGTAAGCACCATCAAATGTACAGTGGACTGTGCTAGAGGAGAGAGACAGCTGACCCTGAAAGTGTCTCCCCCTGTGCCTTTTTATCTCACCTGCTTATGGTTAGGAAGTTACTAATGTGTCCTCCAATAAAAAGATGAAATAAAATGTAGATAAGAGAGCAAATGCCTTTGTCTTTAAAATGTACTTGTGTGTGTGTGTGCGTGTGTGTGTGTTACTACCCTGCAGGAATGCAAGGAAAAGATGGTTGTTCCACAAGGTGTTAAAGATCTGCTTTTTTTTTTATTTCCCTCTTACAACACGACTTTCAATTGTTATTACTGACTGATGATTTTGGGTGTTAAACAGAATTCCTGGAGTCAAGGGTTAGTAGAGGGCTGACAGAATCCGTGATCAAATTTCTAGAAAGACCAAGGGGAAGGTTGGAAACAGGAGAGAGAGGAAGAGAGAGGGGGAGAGAGGGGGAGAGGAAAAAAGAGCCAGGGGCTGGGAGCTGAGAGCCCCGGGTGAGGCTGCGAGGCTGCTGCAGGAGCTCTGTGCTTTGCTTTCCTCCCCGTGTTGGTGACAGCCGTGTTCAGATCTGCAGCCTGAGCACTTGATCTGGGAGAAGTTCCTACCCATCTTGATTCTGCCTGTGGCCTGGGAAGAGGCCCGTTCTAGTCGGTGCTCCCAGGACGCCGGAGGCTCGGTGTCAGCATCTCAGCCCTGGGCCTGGGTCTCCTTCATTCCTCTGGTTCATTTTCTGTTTCCAAGTCACTGAAAATCATAATGGTCACTGTACACTGGCATCGACTGTCATGAGACTGTGGTCATCTTCAGCTTTAAGCTTAAAACAGACGCCAAGTCAACAGATACTCTCCCAGCGCTGACTAAAACATGAAACCCCTTTCTTTATCGCTCAGGTGGCGTGGGCTTGTTTGGGGTCAAGTATTTGATCAATCAAACAGGCAGAGGCAAGATGCAATGTTTAAGAGTTTATGTGAGTATTAGCCCCAAGTTCTTTGTCACAGAGTCCAAATTAGAAACTTTCATAATAATAATTATTCTACTTGCAGTTATTACAAGAGTCTTAAAATAATGTTAACTTTTAAACCAACAAAATCATTTTTGCATTATATATATGTACATATGTATAATAAAATAAAGATATGATAAACAGAAATACAGTGTGTCAACATTTTTTTTAATTCCACCTGTATTTTAAAATGCATTAAATTTTTTATTTACCTCCAGGTAATAAAATAAAGGAAATTGAAGGTTCATACTCGGGTAAAAATTGGAAAGACGAGGATGGCTTCGGGAGACAATTTGTCCTGTAATGATGGGACCCTATTTTTTCAAAGCAAGCTGAGACCTTGGGAATGCGTGCAGCGTGACACACTGGGAGAACGGGGAGAACAACATCTGCTCCCCTGCCTCGTAAACCGTGGCTCGGCTCAGCCCTGCCCAGCCTGCCTGCAGCAAGGGATGCTCTGGAACCTCTGCAGAGCTGGGGACCAGCCCCAAATCCCTGGCATGGGCCTTTCAATCGCTGTCCTGAGCCACCTGAAGTAGGTCACCGTGACTCAGCCTGCTCTCCTCGAGCTGCTGAAGGCCACCTGGAGAGGAGGGTCCGGAACAAAGGTCCCTCTCTGCAAGCACTTTAGAAATGGACCAGCTCTGGTAATCTGCCTGGGGCAGATGTGTGGCACGAGCTTTCCAAACTCCTTGTGTTCCACACTTGAAAGCAGGCCCAGAGAAGGCCAGCCCCTTGCCCTGGGCCCTGCACAGCCGGCCTGGACCTGGGTCTCTCCATCTGGACACACCAAGCCAGGTCCTTAACTGTGCTTACTTATCTTCACATTTTTCAGAACATGAGAGAAACCAAAACCACACCCTGAAAATACAGGCTGTGAACTTGATGAGAAGAACCAGGGTTTTCATTTTCTTCTCCTGGGCAAGGTGCACACCATTCAGTGCATGTGCTTTCTCTGCCATCAGAGTCTGCAGTGCAGGGTTGTGTGGCTGAGAGGCTGCAGGATTCTACCCTTAACTAAGCATGCAAGATGAGTACCAAAATCATTACATTTATGTGCTTTTAATGGCCTGTCTGGGTTGTGTTCTGTCCAGACCCAGCGACAGAGCCGAACGCTAGCCAAGCTTTCAGAATGCACACAGCTCTGTCTCAACGTAATAATTTGACAATAGCCAGGCTTTTGCCATTCCCGTAGGTTCTATTTTTGAGTCCAGGAGTGCAGCGCATAGCAATCAGCTGCCTGGCTCTGTGTTCCCACCCTTGTGCTGGAACTAGGGGCCCTGTTTCCTGGATGATGCGCCTCCTGCACTGGCGGGAGGCTGGGTGAGGGAGCTGGCTCTGTTGCACCAGCCACGCTTCCGGCTAGCTCCTTCTGTGGAGGTGGAGGAAACTCCATCCCTGACAACAACCTTGTATTTTTCTGATGAAAGCCCTTTGGTGATTCACGAGCAGTGCAGTTTGAAACTGGCTGTTATTTTTGTTGCTGGTAACAGAATGGGGATGTCGACGATTGTGTGCACCTAGGGGACATCCCTTGACGTAGACCAGTAAACAGAATCAGTGCGTAGGTTGGCAGAACGGGGGAATTTGAAACCCTTTCCTTTTCTTAGAAAATGACTTCCCGGTCACGTGTACCAGTCAATGCTCTCTTTCAACAATCCTCTGATTTTCATCTGATTCTGCTCTGGTGTTTCTACTGTAGACCTTTAAAACTACAAATTCTATTTTCATGGAGACCTAAAGTCAAGCAAGTTTCACTTGGTTATTTTAAATCAGCAATAGCCTTATTTGTCTTAAAGAAAATATAAAACATTTGAGAAAATAGTAGTAAGTAAATTAAAAATACTTTTTTTAAATTTAATATCTGGACACTATTCAGTGTTCTACTAAGTATGCATATATTTGATTTTTTTATTAAGTCAATATATATTTGAAATTTCAATGTGAATAATACAAAAATAAATTTCTATTTTCTTAGGAAAAGAAGTGCATGAAGATGCATTGTTGAATATATTTAACCACAGATGAACCACTAGTGGAAGGGAGGAAGACCTGGTCTTCCCCAGGGAAGATACGGCTTTCTCTGCTTTGTGTCTGTGTCCCCATCAATGGCAAATGACCCTGTCTTCTGGCCTGCAGGAAGACAAAGCACCTCAGAGAGAAAGTGCCCTGGGCTGGGACTGAGGCCGCAGCAACCTGAGACCAGGGCTTCCCGAGGAGAAGCCGTCTGCAGAAAGGCTCTCGTGAAAGTGACTTTTACAAAAGGCAGAGAGGAGCACAAGTGTGCATTAAAAGTGTCAAGTCCCACAGCTGCACGTGGTCCAAGAGCACCCTCCTCCAGGTGGTCTGCACCCAGCCCAGGACCCTGCATTTCTAGCAGAGTCCAAGGACATCTAAGGTCAGATTGAGAAACAGCTCCGAGCTTCTATATCCCAGCAGGGATTGCACGCAGCCACCACCACAGCGTCAGTGCAACGAGAGACGCAGCCTCCACACGGCACCACAAAGAAACCTCACATCGAAAACCTATGGATGCATTTAAGAAACCAGTTCAGTTTTCCCTCAGACTGGATGTAGTACAGTGCAAAGGAGAAAGAATTACTTATGTTCAAAAAGATATCCAAATAATCATCACAGAATAGATGTTGTGTGCTTCTTTTCTTTGCAATATTTATTGTATTTACATGAATTCTTATGAATATTTATGTCTGTCTTGTATATGTATGTTATGTGCATACCTCATGTTAAAACTGTAGCTCTGTTAAAGGTTTTAAAGAAAATTTTGAAACATTTTTTTTTTAAAAAAGTATATTCTGTGAAACCCTTCTATCCATCTAGGAAGACCTCAAATTCCATGATCTGGAAACTGGAAACAAATTCCAATATTTTTTTTTTTTTTTTTTTGGTTATTGTTGTTTCTTTCTTTCTTTCTTTTTTCATTGACTGGCTACAAGTCTTTATTATAATCTAGATGTTTTTAGTGGTTTCAAGTTGTATGAGCCTTGTCATGATCTTGTAATTTAAATCACTGTGAAAACCTATAAAACATGACTTGTTGAGCTCGACAAATAAGAATGGTTTCCATATATACTGCCAACATGAGAGGATCCCTGCCCAGCAGAGATGCATGCTCCAATCAGGAAGCTTGTGGCCCCAGGTCCTGTTTTCTCTAACGTAGGTGCTGGGCACGTGGGGGTGACTGCTGTTCATTAGCGACCTCTGACCCCTGGTGCTCTCTTGGTCTCCCCATAGACTGCATCTTCAAACACCTGCCATTCTCCCCACTCTCTGAGGACGCTCAGACCAACCCAGGTGCCTGGTGGCCTGAGGACCTCACCAAGGCAAGGCCACCTCACCTGAGGGGCTGCCTTGTCCCTGTTCCCGCTGCCCACTGGTGAAGCTGGTTGGTAGCCAGGCGTCTTTGCCTCTGCCCAGATCCTCAGAGCCTGGACCACAGCCTCTCACAGACTCCAGCCTCCCACAGAGAGGACCTGCACCCAGACTAGGTTTTAGAAGCTTACGACACAGTCAGATTCGGCCACTAGATGGCAGTCTGTCCCCCAGCATGATCAGACCAAATACAGCCCTAAAGCAGGGCTGCCCCAGCATGCCAAGAGGGTGCCCAAACAAGGGGGGCTTCCTTCAGGCTGCCGGGAGCCCTGGGACTCTAAAACAGGCCCCGGGGTATCAATAGAAGCTGCTGGATTTTGTTCTTCCAAATGTGGAATGGGTTAAAGCTATATTTTAACCACTCAGTGAACTAAAATACCATCTCTTATTGAGGTAGCTGTTTCAAAGAGTACTGTGTGCGATTTCAGACATGTCATGCGTAGTTCACAGAAACCATGCTATCTGCTTCAGAACCTGCTCATGTCCCTGAGATGGGGCTCTGGGATGTTCAACGAGTCACTTGCATGTGGGTCTCTGTAGTGAGACTTGAGTTGGCAATCTTTGACTACTTGTTATTGTGTTGATTTCTGAACAATATTTTATTTAAATAATGTGTGTTTAAATAAAAACATCTTACTTAAAACAAGTCAAGAAACCTGTGCCGTATCTGGTGTTAGTTTTCCCCTCCTGCTTCGTGTCACCTAGGTCTCACAAGCAGCTTTGATACACAAGCACGTGACTGAATTGCTGTTGTAATGGATTTGAACCTCAGAAACTGCACTGAATTGAAATATTTTACGTCACCTTCCATCAGTTCTTTTAAAATAAAAGACGGTCTCACTGGTCCTACTCTTTTCAGAAATGAAAACCACATGTAGCATGAGGTGAGGCGCGACATCCACCCTGCAAGCCCATTCCCCGAGTTTGAGGATAGGAGTGCTTCCCACTGCTGGGTGGATTCCTCGTCCCCACTGAGCATCTCTGAGGAGTCTCCTGGCTAAAATACAAAAATGACACATTTTTTTCTTTCATGTTTCATCTCTTTTTAAAAAAAAACAGTTCTTATGTAAAACTCTACTAGAATTTTCTGAGTAGTGTTTCTTCTTAACGTTTACACATGACCAATCACGAAAACCTTATAGCATGCTGCGTGAGTTTACATGTGCAGCATGTACACATGTGAAAGATATCAGGTTTTTGAAAATATGATTTTTCTGTTTTTAAGGCTGGTCTTTCAATAGACAGCCTTACCTATTTGGGGTTCCCTGAAAGTGTGAGTCACTGGTGTCAGGATGGTAGGTCCATGGTAGCATTTTTTAAATAAAGTACAATGATCAGTCACAGTATGGATAGGTCTTGAGTCCATGCAAAGTTCACCTGGATGCCAGATTGCTGTTGTGCGGAGGTAAAGGACCTCTAATAAAATGACCTGAAAATCTCCCCGCAGCTGGCAGGGCTCTGTGCCTAGCTTCTCTTCTGAGGTTTTGACATTGGAATGTTCAAGAACCTGAAGGTTCTGAAGAGCAATTGCTTAACCTTTGCTAGCATTTCATCTCAGCCACCCCAAGAGCCTATCAGAGCCCCCATGGCTTGGGTGCAGAGTTTGGCTGCTTCCTGGTGTTGGTGCAGGGTTATGAGGACCCTCCCTCCCTGGTCCATACCTCAGCCCTCACCTCTTCCTAAGTCAGCAACCACTGGCTAATGTCAGTCATCAATTAAGAGATCCACTACTGTTCATGGAAACAATGTAACAAACGCACAGGAGGTAGCTACAATCAGTTGCACTTCCAGTGAATTGGCTCTAGTCCAATCCCACCACATTTGGACCTGCTTTACCTGCACCTGAGACAGCAGCCACCGATTCTCATTGTCCTCAGTGGCATCCCTCCTGCCTGTCAACAACATAAAAGCCACAGGCTTTAGGCTCAGAAAGGCAGGAAACAGTGCTGGGGGTGCCCTGTGTTGCTCGTGGGTTGAGAATACACTAGGACAGAGCTGCTGGGGTCCAGGCTTTCTAGAGAGGCAGGTATGTACGCTCGCTGATGCAGTGGAATTTACACTCGGCAATAAGCTGTACTGCTGAATATTATATTTTTTCTAATGACTCATTATCCTGAAATGATGAGGAGATGAGTAGAGTATAAGTGTATTAAAGGCATAATTGCTTTTCCGTTCACACAGGAGCATGCCATATGTACATGGGAGAAATGCTTAATGAATAGGAGAATTCTTGTTCCTTTCTGGTTTGTGACAGAGCTTGCCACAAGTGCATGTTTAAAACACTAATTGCTTTTAATTTCATCCGTTACCTGATTATTTCTTTTGGCCACAACATGCACGGCACTGCTCCAGCAATACTGCTACCAGGTTCCATGCAGTTATGTGCCTGTAATTCATGTGTATGATTCACCAACATAGACACAGGTACTGACGTCAACAGCTTGCAGGCACTGAGGAGGAAGAATAGCTGAACTGAGCTTTCCATCTGGCAAATTCCATGTACCTAGTATCCCATATGCCTGTATATACACACACATACCATCTTATGTGCATGTATTTATATTTTCAAGTATCTAAATATGTGTGTATATTTAAGTACACAAAATTTACCAAATACATGCGTATATGCAATACAAGTATATTCATATGTAATAAGATAAAATATCTCTCTATATGTATATCTAAATAACTATAAACCCGTACAAAATCTAGTAACACTCAATTTTAAAAGACCCAAAAATGTCATCTACATGTTATTAATACCCATGAACTTAGGAGAGTGTATATACACACACACACAGAGAGAGAGAGAGAGAGAGAGAGAGAGAGAGAGAGAGAGAGAGAGCCACCAACTAGTGGTATTTTCCAGATACATCACCAGGCAACAGACACTCCCTGGAGTTGCTGAGGGTCCCAGGGGTGCCACCAGGATGGCAGCAGCCGAGGGTCTGTGTGCACAGCCCTGCTGGGGTGCTGTGCTTCACGCTGCCTTCCCAGGCACACGGGAAGCTCCCCCACCCAGAGCCGGTGCCCACTGGTGGCTCCTGCTCTGCCCCATCAGCCCTGCTCATGCCCATCCCTGGGAGGTGCCCCAATGGGATTGTACCCTGCATTCCTCGGCTGGGCCCTCAGACAGCACCCGGCCGCTGCCTCTCTGCTCCCGGGAAGCAGGGCTGACCTCACGGACTACTGCAATTAGAATGGCACCACGGCCAAGTACAACTCGCTGACGTCATCCTATTTTAAATGGGTCCACGTCCAAGTGCATACCCACTAACTTCACTGTATTTGCTTTAACTGTGTCTTCTTTAACTGTGCCTTTAATTTCTGATGTTTTGAGAAATTAAGAAACAACTAATAACATTAAAAGTCAATCTAAGATCTGCAAGGTCATTTTTAGGCTGTGGAAAACTTAAGGTGTGCTGATGTCCGAGGAGCACGGAGGGTCTGCACCCCTCTCCAGGCACAGAGTGGATGGGGTTAATCCTTCAGTTGTCATGGGAAAGGGAAGCATCACTAGGGAACGTAATAGTCATACAGTGAGGCATCATTATATAATTACTGCATCTAATGTTTCTCTGCACATAATGTTTAAGTTCAGAAATCTCAGCCAGGGGCCCATAAAACAATCCTTGCGTTTTATGTTTTTCTGCTTATGCTGTTTTATTTCACTCTTTCAGAAAAAAAAATGTAAAAATAATTTACTGAAGTAATAATTAGTGCTGTGAAGCACTCTGTAACCTATGACAATCAGCAAATTGCTTCCACGGGATGGCTCTCGTTGTGTGGCGTCTCGTCTCGAGGAACTTTGGGGGACAGACCTTCTCTTAGGTTGAAGGTTCCTTGAGGGTGAGAAGCACATTGTGGTGAAATCTGCAGACTCATTAAGCATTGGAAAGCCACGAGCTGCGGCAGCTCCGTGGAAATGGCAGCGGATTCAAATCTGCACCAGGACGGCTCACTAGTCGGCATTTGCCGTGGAGCACGTGGACCTCACGCCTGGAGGAGGCTGAGACCACAGCACTGGGCACGAGGCTGGGAGGGTGGCATGGGTCACTGGTACCATGGTGGGCATGCTGGCGAGCATGGCTGCCCTGGGCCACTCCAGCCTGACCTGGGTTCTCATATCTTCCCTGAGAGAGGTCCCCAGTGCACAGAGAAGGGAGCTGACAAACAGGAGCGGGAAGTAAGAGGTGCCACATGGCACAGCAGGGAAGAGTGGCATGTGGTTTGGGATCACCAGCTCACCTTGCCTCAGCCTCAGTGCAGTGGTGCTGGGGCCACCTCCCACCACCGGCTGGACAGGTCCAGTAGATCCTGAGGCTCAACCTCACTGCAGGCCAGGGCCCCCATTGTCATGGTCTTGTCCATGGCAGACTGGTCTCAGGGTCCCCATTGCAGGGCCTGTTGATCACCCAATGGGACCTGCTGCGCCTTCCCTGGTTTCTGGCCAGTTAGTTTCTCTCACTACTGCCAGCCCCTGTCTGCTGTGGCCCTGGGCAGAACCGCCACGGCATGGACAACACACAGATCCCTCGTATGTGGGAGAAGCAGCTTCAGGCTGTGGGAGTGCCGGCATCCGCGGGGCTCTGTGCGGAGGTCCCACGGCTTAGGCCAGGTGAATGAGAGGTAGGTGTGGGGGATCCTTTTGCTCCAGCAAGCTGCTGTAGCTCTCAGTAGGTGCACATTTATTCGTGTGTGTGTGTGTGTGTGTGTGTGTGTGTGTGTGTGTGTGTGAGAGAGAGAGAGAGAGCGCGCACAGTGAGCCTTCCTGTTAGTGGCTGCTTTCTCTCTGTGAAGTGCCAGGTTTGTGGACCTCCTGGCCAGCTTGCCTGCTGGACACACATGTGCACATACAGACGCGTGCACACCCTTACCCTTCCAAATTTGTTTCTGAAAACAAATTCCCTCTTGTGCCTACCCCAGAGGGAAGCTTTTAGCCTGCATTTTATTCCAGTTCCTGTTTCCCAAGTAAATCACGCTCAGATTTACAGGCCGTGGCTTCCTCACAATTTATGTGTTGCCTTCTCCTCTTTAACTTTCAGAAGGGGATGGATGGTCTTCTCAGCATCAACCTGTCCTGGGCAGAAAGGTCAGACGCTCACTGAGTCATACGAGTGGCCATAGAGAACCTTCCAGAGCCCAGAGCATGGCCAGGGAGATGCCGGGTCCTCAAGGCTGCAGGCCCGCATGGCGGAGGGCCAGGGTTTCCCAGGACCTGATGTACTCATCTTGACCGGAGGTTCTTAGTCCCCATGAGGTTGCTTGGGTGGCCACCCACCAGGAGCTGTGGAGTCTACAGGGCGTTCTGCCTGGAGTGGGCGGCCATGGGATATGGGGTCACATAGGATTTCCTGCACCTCTCCAAGTTGGGATGAGTCCTCTGGCTCTGACCTCCAGGATGCTGCCAGCACCTTGCAGATCCTCTGGGTAAACGTTTCCAGAAGAAGAGGGAGATGCAATTTTGCCCTACTTTATATGTGCCAGATAGCAGCCATTTAATTATCAGCTCTGTTTTAATAGTGCCTTGAGATGAATTTGAGAAAAATACCCTTTTCTATAACCATCATATATAATGGATAGCCACGGTGCTTCGTTGGCACAGAGATGTTGGGAAGTTAGAGCGGGCAGAGCCTCAAGACTCCAGCCCGAGTCTGCCTGTTTACACACATCTTTACACACATTTATATATTCTCAAAATGTGTCCTCTGGGAATACTAGTATCATTTCTGAGTTGTAAAACACTTCCATGTATTTAAATTACAAAAAGAAGTTGGTAATAACATCTAAGAAGATTAACCTTTATTTTCTGCCTTGGTTAAAAAATCATAAAAATTTTGTTATGTTATAATGTCAAATGAACTTGCAAAAATCTATTATGGTATAATTATTTCCACAGCGCTATTGAAGAGTACAGGTGTGTGCTGAGTTACCTGCATGTAGTTCTGTACCTCACCAGGTTTGGTCAACAGGGACCAGAGCTGGACACAGTTCCATAAGTTCACGCTCCTTGGTGATGGTGTAGCCACCTCGGCTTGCGTCAGAAGGCTACCATGTTCCCAGGACAGGCAGGTCCAGCTCAGGCTGCCTCCTGCCAGGTGTGCCTGTCGCCAAGCAACAGCTACGTGAGTAACAAGCACATACGTGTGATGTTTGGGAATATGTGCCATTTTGTCTGTAATTTACATTCACTAAATAGTGAAACTAGTGATGTTAAGTGAAACAGTCTGACACAATCCTAAAAACAGGTGTGTGAAAAATTAATCAGGCTTTCTCAAAACTGTGCTTCCTGGCACTCCAGGACCCATGTTGCAGAGGCAGGTGGGAGGTGTCTGAATCACAGGTGTATCTCCTCTCCTTGCCCCGTCTCAGGATTCCTGCAGCAGACACACTCTGGGGACCTCGAGGCGTGAGACCAGAGCACAGCCCATGCCCCAGCTGCAAACGCCAGGAGTGCAGGCAGAGCAGGTCCTCCAGGTGTGCAGTGACCCCATGTGCGGGTGGCGACTCTGAGCACCATGACTCAGGAGGACTGAGCCTGGTGGCACTCACTGTGGCATCCAGTCGGGGCCCAGGGGAAAAGCATCTTTGGTTGCTTTCTCCCGTGTCTGTTGTTCTGGATTCAGTCTGGGGCCTTGGCAATAGCAGCAGGATTGAACGGAACAACAGCATTGCTAGGATGCCCTGTCACCTGGAGAGACCCCCCCCACCCATGTCTCAGCTGTCAGAGGAGCAGGTCTGTCCTCAGCTGGCTCTGACCTGTGTGCTGGTGGTGTCCTGGCAGAGAAGAGCTGGGCCTTGGTGTGAAAACACTGACTGATGCTCAGGACACAGTGAACATGAGAGCGGGGGTGCCGCCCTGGAGACGGCTGGCTTTCCTTCATTCTGGAGATGGCACTGGGAGCCATTGACAGGGGAGGCAGGAAGTGAAGCTTAGGGAAGGACCGTGTGCTTCCGGAGCACTGTTGACACCTTTCAGTCTCTCTGCTTGTTGCTTCTCAAGATGGCACTGAGACCTGAGTTGGGGGCCTCCGAGAGGCATGAGCGCGTTCCGTGACCCAGCCAGCACCTCAGAGGTTCACGCCAGCCTTCTCATTCCTTGTAATGATACCGAATGACCTCGCATCTTGTAAAATGAAATTGAAGTCTGCAGCCAGGCAGTGCTTCTGCTATTAAAATGATTTTCTCTTTGCAATGGAGCATTGCCTGTCCGACCATTTGTGGATTACAATTAAAATCTGACGCCGGCAGCACTTTGGCAATTAAAACTGGCATTTTTTGAAAAAAAAATCTGCACCGATCTAGATAATTAGATAGGAACTAAAATGCCCATTTATTACGCATATGGACATGTATGAGGAAATAATTTGAAATTTATTATTCAAGATATTCTCTTTTTAACGAGGAATATGCTGAATGCTGTGGCAAAGCAAATTGCTTTCATATCCCATACGATTGGCTACTTTAGAGAATGGGTGTAAGGTGTTTGTTTACCAGTCTCTTTATTTATTTCTCTTATGTTTGTCACTTTTTTTAATCCTCTGTTTTAGCAGTATGCTACAAAGTTGTTAGAATATCTATGAAAAATATCCAGTATCTCAGGGGATTTGAATTTCTTAAACCTTTAACAATGTTCTCGACCACTTTGTGGTATAATTGCAAATACATTCTACTGGTGAGAAGCTTCAAGAAACTTTAGCGTCATTTTCACTAAGTACAAATGCTCCAACGTGCAGGTCTCAGGCTGCGTGCGGCAGGGAAGCTACGGAACCTCAGCACGGCAGCCTTCCTTTTGTGACAGTCTCCAGTTGCAAGAGATGCTATCAGGACTACCCTGGGGACCTGGTGATACTGAGGCGGGTGCACTCAGATCCTGGCTGCCGCTTCTGAGGATTCAGAAAAAATGGGCCTAGTGGGCAGTTCCCTTGGCCTACAAGTGGAGAGAGGTTCTCTTCCTCGAGTGGAGCTCAGGGCTTTGGGGTCCTCCCAGCCTCAGCCCTCCTGCTGACTAGTGTCTCTGACCTGCAGACCACATCCCACAACTCGGCCACCTGTCCTGGAGTTGTTCTTTATTTCTAAGATAAAGACATTGGCTTGGACTCCCAAGCTTGGTTGAGGCCGGTCCCCAGGGGACTCTGTCCTGCATACCCTTTGGGGAATGCCCCCTGAGACCCTGGTGAGTGGTCGTGCCCTGCAAGCAGGAGCAGGGTTTTACTGCCCTTGCACATTTTCCAAGGAGGGAAAATAGGTTAAAGTAAATGTTTGAAAATTAAACCACGAGCCCACTGAGTTCACGGGCATGTCTGGGGAGTAGAGTCTGCTGAGGAGCTGGAGACGTGGGCCAGGCAAGGGGAACCAGGAACAGAAAACAAAACGCAGGCCCGCAGCAGGGACAGTCTGTGGGCAAGCATGTCACCTGCATGAGGTCCACGGTCGGAGTGAGCTTCACTCAGTCGCTCAGTTAACATGTGGGTAAAACATTCTGGTCCCCTGTGTGAGGGCAGCACCTGCCTGGTGCCAGCCCTGGTGCACAGCCCAGTGACCAGGCCTCCCGCCGCAGCAGCACCTCTTCTCATTAGCGGCCCGTGGCCTGGCCTGGGAGAACAGGCATTTCTTCACCCTAGTTATCTTATCTTGCTCTGAGTTTACAGAATCAGAAATACAAGGCATAATGGCAGTTACGCTAATTCCCTGATTTACTAAATCTGTATCCTAACATTTCGATGAATAGTGTGGCTTCTAACTCCCGTGTCATGATTCTCACTGTCCCTGTTACAGAGATGTTGCCACACTGTTTTTTTTTAATTGAGATGCAATTCACATACCACAGATTTCACTCATTTAAAATGCACAGTACAGTGACTGAGAGTAATATTCAGAGTTGTGCAATCATTGGAATTCAGAACATTTCCACCACCCACCACCCTGCAGCCTGGGCCGTCTCTCCACCCTGGCCCTGCATGCTGCTGGACGTGACCTGTCAGTGAATCCCCAGCAGCAGCTCTGCCTCCTGCGCAGCACTTTTCCTGCATGTTTGCTTGCTGTTCCACACAGTTCTTCCCTTTTTCCAGCCCTAAGCCCTCTCCTGCAGAAGCAGTGGGTGCCATTACTTTCTCCTGGGTGTTCAGATTCTCCAGAGTCATGGCCACTATGAGCTGACCTGCAGCTGCCTGGTCAACACTGCTACTTGGTGGCGCTCCTCTGTCAAGGGTGCCCCTTTGCCCTCCCCAAAATGAGGTCTGTTCCACTCTGAGAACATTGTGCTCTGTCCTGAGGGGTGTAGGACTGTAGCCGGCCTTGGCAAGGTAGCCCTGAGCCTCTGTGGACAGCCACAGCCTGCTCAAGGATCTGGCCGAAGGGCCCCCTAGTCCACAGATAATCCTTGAACACACTCTTTGCAGATGTACTAAAATTTCAGAGATCAGTGAGAAGATGAAGTGCGGGGAGTGGGGGTGGGGAGGATGTGATTCTCCTAAAAGAGGAAAATGACAAATTGATAGTGAGTGCATGTGGCACCGTACTGGGGCCTCCAGAGCAGTTAGTGATACAGACTGAACACAAAGGCTTGTTCTCCATGACTTCTCCTCCAAAAAACAAAAGAAAGGATCAAGGAACAGGTGCAGGACAACAGATGTGCATCTGTGGAAGACACCGGGCCTCTGTGCTCTCAGGGATGTTGACGCCAGTACCTTGTGGAGTGACCCAGATGCACTATACTCATCAAATTTCTATCAATACTAATTTACTAATATCAATAATAATCTGTTTCCCAGTGGATTGCTGCTCCCAGGCAGGGCGACGGGCTCCTTATGGCTCCCTGAGCTCTTCAGCATGGGTGTCAATAAAACTGACTGCTGCTCTCAAGCTATTGACAGTTATTAAAAATGACCTTGATGCAATTTCATGCCTATCAAAATGAAGAGCATATGCTCAGGGTTACGAAGAGCTGCGGTGCAGCCAGCGCCGACAGCCCGGAACCGAGGGCAGGGAGTGCCCTGCACCCCTGACCGTTATTGGTTTCCTTGGTCTCTGCTTCTTTCCTGAGAGCACTGCAGGCTCCTGGGTGGAGGCCTCTGCTCCCTCGAGGCCTTAATTGGAGCTATCTGGGGCCTCGTGTGTGCTGCAAGAAGCTGCCACAGCACATCATCTCAGCGGCTAATGTGGTGTAGAATATCATAAGCCGAGCACCGCTGCAGGCCTTCGAATGCATGAGCCGGGGCTGATCAATAGAGCCCCGTGGACACGCTGGCTCCTGATGCACGAGCACAACACATGGAGAGTGCTCTCCCAGCCTTCCCCCCACTTTGCAAGGGCATTGATTTTTGAAAGCCCACTTCCTCTCTGGCTGCATGCTAGGACTTCCTGCCTGCTTTAATAGACAGCCCTAGTACGCAGAGTTGAAAAGCTGCTGACCATGAATACCCAATAGCCAAATGGTTTATTAATAATCATAGCTAACACCCAAATGCATCCCCCTTGTCTGTCTGCCGAGAATAATGGTGCTGAGGAAACACACACAGGCGGTCTAAAACCATGTCACTCAGGACTCAAACCCCTTCAAGACGAACTACAGGGCATGTCCTTCTGACCGGGTTTTGTATCTGCCTGTCAAGTAGAACTGAGAGCCACTCCCTCTGCCTGACAGGCTTGCCCCCAGGGCAGAGGGCAGGCTGTGCACCAGAGCACTCCTTCTGGAGGAGATACTCCTGCCTCAGCCAAGACGGTCACACAGGGCGGACAGCCCCGGCCTCTCTCCACTCTCAGTAGCACCTGGAAGGAACTGCCCAAACCCTTTCAGAAGTTTTTCGAATTGCAGCAAAAGATCCTTTTCTCTGCTATGATTCTTTCAGGAAATATCAGTAATGGTTTAGAGAAAATCCCAACAGTTTCCCACCCATGGAATTTAAAACTGGGAGGCAAAACAAACTGAGCCAGCTTTGTTGGGTGTGTGGGAGACGCCCCCTGAAGTCAAGTTCCCACCTCCCATGAACTCACTTAATCCCTTACCCCCCCACTCCCCTCTGAAGGGCGCCAAATTCAAAAGTTTTCTCCACCAATCCCTGTGGGACACAGTGTCCGCTCCCCTTCCCTGAGTCACCCTGCCAAGCAGCACCATGAATACCCAATCGGTTGCCTACACAACCCTTCTTAAGCCGAGTCTTGCAAGCTCCCTCTCTCTGCCCTCCTCCTCTCCTCCTCTCCTCCTCTCTTCTCCTCCCCTCCTCTCCTCCTGTCCTCTCCTCTCCTCCTTTCCTCTCCTCTCCTCCCATCCTCTCCTCCTCTCCTCTCCTCCTCTCCTCTCCTCCTCTCCTCTCCTCCTCTCTTCTCCTCCTCTCCTCTCCTCCTCTCCTTTCTCTGTCCTCCTCCTCTCCTCTCTCTGTCCTCCTCCTCTCCTCCTCTCCTCCTCTCCTCTCCTCCTCTCCTCCTCTCCTCCCCTCCTCTCCACCTCTCCTCCCCTCCTCTCCTCCTCTCCTCTCCTCCTCTCCTCCCCTCCTCTCCTCCTCTCCTCCCCTCCTCTCCACCTCTCCTCCTCTCATCTCCTCCTCTCCTCTCCTCCTCTCCTCTCTGCCCTCTTCTTCCTCTCTCTGCTCTCTGATCTCCTCCTCTCCTCTCTCTCCCCTCCTCCTCTCCTCTCTCTGTCCTCCTCCTCTCCTTCTTCTGCTCTCTGCTTCTCCTTGTCTTCACCTCCGGGCAGCCCCCCAATAAAATCTCCTGGTTGAATCTCCATCGGGTGCGTCACTCACCTTTCAAGCTTGGTGTTTCGGGTGCTGCTGAAAGCAACCTCTGCTGAACTGGAAAACCAGAGGGTTAGTTTTTACTTTTCTTCTTCTACTCTGGACAAGTGTCTATCTTTATAAAAACGAGAGTTCTTTTTCTTTTTATGCATATTTATAAATGAAAGTGATAAATCCCAAGTGGTTAATTCATAGCTGTAGCTCACTCACCTCTATAAGCAAATCACGTATCTTCAGACAGCTAGCAGGGCGCAGTGGCTCACGCCTATAAAGACAGTGACTCAGGAGGCTGAGACAGGAGGATCACAAGTTTGAGATCAGCCTCAGCAACTTAGAAAGACCCTGTTTTAAAAAGGTTTGGGAAGGAAGCTTGGTGAGCTTGGTGGCAGAATGCCCTGAGCTCAGTCCCCAGTACCAAAAAAATAAGAATCTAATTCCAAGTCTCACGGACTGGTTATAGTCATACTATGAAACAGGTGGGCTAAGGAGCTGTTGGTCCTTGGCTTATGAGTATAGCGTGTGTGTGTGTGTGTGTGTGTGTGTGTGTGTGTGTGTGTATGTGCTATAACTCAATGATTTCTAAAATTTTTAATGGCATGGCACACACAAACTCATAAAGTGAATGATCAAATGTGACAATCATGACATCATTATCATATGAAACATCAAAGTAAGTGGGAGGTGTGTGGAGCCCACTTGTGCCAGCTGCTGAAGGCTGGGTCTTCCCAGTCTGCCCCAGCTCTGCTCAGTTCCTGGTGCCAGGGCTCTACCTGTGCATTGTGAGTAGGCCCTGCTCATCTGTAACCAGCCTGAGTCCTGTCCCCAGGGCAGGCCCACTTAGGACCGTGGTGGAGTCTCAGTAGAATTATTCTGGACATAGACTGTGCAGCTTGGCGATGTGCTGAGCTGCTTGCCAAGCACTGTGGCTGTGGACACATGTGCCAGTTTGTGAGGTGTTGGGCTGCAGGCCCCGGATGCAATGCTCTTGTTAATTAACAAACTCCGTGACGCATGTTTCACTATTGCTGCCCCAAACGTGGCTTAAGACAATGTCAGTGGCTTTTAGTCATGGGCCCTGAGAACCTGCCTTCAGGAAGGGCTTGGCTGGGTGGTCCCAGCTGCGAGCACCCACAGCTGTAAGCGACAGAGAAGACGTGAGCAGGAAACCTGGGTGCTGTGAAACTGGCCAGGCCGGCGCTCTTCTTGGGAGGCCTGAGGCCTCTCCACATGGTCTTTCTGCAGGGGCTAATTGGGGTTTTTCAGGATGCTGGACAGCGTCACGAACACTGGGTTCCAGGGTGGTACTTCTGTGAATGGGGTGAAGCATGCATGGCCTCTTATGACCTTGCCTAGGATGCCTCTCTGATCCCTAGCTCCTGGTCCCTTGTACCAATTACAGTGGACAGGCCTTTAGAATTCAGGGTCTCAGTGCCAGAAAGCCCCAGATGGCCACCCATCTGGTCCACACTCTCCAGTCAACAGAGAGGATGCTGTGCTGGTTTCCCTCAGTCTGAAGTCTGCATGTCCTTCTTGGATGGCTCCACAGTCAGGTTCTCTGCTCTTCTGGAGGCTCAATGACAGAGGTGCATGACAGAGATAGGCACGGTCCAGCAGGAGGGCCTCCTGAGAGGCCATGTGACTGACTTCTGCCGACTACCAACTTTCAGTGGTGCAGATTGTTTCTCCATGATCTTCAAGTCCCTGATCTGTGATTATCGTGTCTTCCATGATCATTTCAGCTTATTTTCTCCCTCCCATGTTGTTTAATTTCTTGTGATTGTTTAATATTGACTGAATTAAGGCAAAATCCAGCAATACACACAATTCACAAAAAAACATTTCCAAATGCCTAGTCATTTATAAGCAAAATTATATATATATATATATATATATATTTATTTTTTTTTTCAATCATCCAGCTTACTATGCTGCTCCAAGTTGAATATAATGAAGTTGTGTATCAGGTACATCTTCTATATAGATTAAGTTTTTCTTGGAGGCTAATTTTCAAAATATTTAGGTAGTAAGATAAAAGACATTGTATATCCAGAAAATAGACTCTTAGCCTAAAATTGCCATTTGTTTTCAAAGTACTTGGATGAGATGGGTAAAATTAGCTTCTCATTTGAAGAAAACAATAAATTTAAGTAATTTTCCAAAAGGCCAAGTGAAGATTGTGGACGCTGCAACCCACCCCTTGTCTGATTATTCTCTACCTCTCTCTCTAATTCTAATAGCTCACTTTAAAATCTACATGCAGAAAAAATTACTTGACTAATTACCAGTTTCTCTATAAGCATTTGCTGATTGATGGGTCTCTCTCCGAGCTCCTCTTCACTAAGAACGGTTGGTGCACTGCTCTCCAGGGGCAGGGAGACGGTGCAGGGACCCACCCTCGAGTGGCTCATGTTCTGGTAGGAGAAACATGATAAGCCAACAAAAAGGCAAAGCTGTGTTATTGTTCCTTCTCCTTAGGATCAACTGACTCCTCTATGCTCAAGTGTCTATTTGTATTTATAGTGTTCATGTACATAAGTATATAAACCCATACATCAAAATGCCAATTGTGGTATGGGAGCAAGATGGCACATATTACAAATTCTAATCAACTTGTGAAATATTGTTCATCAGTAAGCAAGAGAAATACCTTTTTGGTAAAATAACATGATGTCTGTTTCCCAAGTCTGTGCTTAAAAGCAGGGCTAGGCAGATGAGATGGAGTTTCTCGGCAGTAGCCATATGTCATGTGGTATCGAGAGGCGCAGGTGACCAGGCTCATGATGATCCATTTGTTACCTTCACCCTAGTCCCTCCGATTCCTTCCCAATGAATACATGAAACGTCAACTCTCAAGTGTGATGAGTAATTTACCTGCACATGACTAATTTTCAAATACATCCCAGCCCAGTTCATGCTCAGAGCCTGAGCTATCCCCCGCAGCACGAAGTGGGGGCTCCTTTGCACCCTGCACTCAGGCAATGGGCCCCACCTCCTTGGTGCCGGCTGCCAGGGGACACTCAGCCCAGCATTCCATCATCCTCAGGCACATGCACATCCCAAGATGGCAAGGGCACCACGTGCCACACCGCTGAGCCTGAAGCTCCATCTCGGAGGGCAACCCGGTGGGAGGCATGAGGCCCGCCTCCTGGTGGGACTCGTGCTGACCCCCGACCTGCCCACGGGGGTCCACCTTAGGACTCAGAGCACACTCAGGGAATGTGCTTGTCATTCCATTAGTCTCCGGTGCCCAGAAAGCACCCAGGTGTATATCAGACCCTTCCTGGAGGCAGGTGCTCACCTCCAGGCACTCACCCCTGCACCTCCCGAGGGAGCCGGGGCCCTCATCCTCACAGGCCCCACTGGCAGCCAGCCTGCCCCACTCCAGAGGCTGCACACCTCCTGCGCCTCTGTCCTCCCGGCACCTGGTTGGATGGAGGTGTACACACCACTGCCTGCCTGATAAGCATGCCCCCTTCTTTTCTGCCAAAAAACCTCATTCTTCCCTGAAACAGCGTGTGTGTGAGAGCTAATTGTATGTGTCAAGATGGCTCCATCACGGCTTTCAGATATCTAGCCTAAACACCAGTCTTGATGATGTTGGAGTGAAGCTGTCTGGAAGGTGAAATTAACATTGTAACCGGTGGACTTTGAGTAAAGAAAATCACCTTTCATAATGTGATGGGGTCTTGCGAGTCCCTCCCCAGAGGGGGAGGAGACGCTTCCCTGCTCCCCACCACCTTCAGGTTCCAGACACCAGCCTCCAGAATCACGCGGACCAGGTCCTTCCACTCACTGTCCCTGTGGACGTGCACGCGGTGTGCTTGTATACGTGTCCTGTGGACACAGGCACAGGCATGTGTCATGTGTGCCTCTCTGTGTGTCCTGTGTGTGCTGGCATGCACATAGGCCCCGTGTGCTTGCACACCTTAGTGGATGTGCATGTGAGGACACACGTGTCCTTGGAAGGGGCCACAGGAGGGGCCGTGTGGCAGCAGAGGCGCTCTGAGGTCCTGAGGAGAAGTCACATTCCATTTAAATTTCTACGTGAAATTAACTCAAGTGAAAACGCAGTGAACTCAAAGACCAGAATGCTTAGCACTGTAGACACCGTGAAGTGGGAATCCAGCATGCGCTGCGGGGAAAGCAGGCATTCCTCAGAGGGTGGAAACCAAGGTGGAGAGATCAGAGCAAACAAACTCGGCGGCAAGCACACAGCAATCCAGTGAGCAGCGGCCGCGGGAAGTGGCAGCGCGACTCTCACTTTTTATGAATTAAAATCACAGCGGCACATGGCATCGGGCAGGATGGGAGCTCGTGTTTCTGAAGGGGATTATGTCTGTGTCCTTCCTGAGAACATGTGGCAAGGCGAGGACTCACGGCTGGAGGTGACAGGCAGGTAAGGCACTGTAGACCAGGTCTGGTCCCGGGAATGCTGGGCGGGAGGTGCTTCTGGTGACGCTGAGGGAGCTGCCTGCAGAGAGGCTGGGGAGCTGTCTTCTTGCTGTTCTGGCTAGGACACAGTTTAGCACAGTTTGCTAAACCCCATTTGTCACAGCAAAGGCTCCACAGGACATAGCTACGTGAAATACACAAACAAGTAGGATGAACACACTGTGCAGCATGTGAAGGGGTCTGCCAGACCAGAGCCACAGGAAGGGCAGCTGCAGGGTCCTGGTGGATGGGGAACTGCAGCCCAGGAACCTGTCTGCCACCGGACAGCAGCTGTGCAGGCGGGATCCATCCAGGGTGGGTACGTTGAGATTCAGCCTCCAGAGAAGGTCCATTCAGGTCAGTTTCAGCTCTTAGCAGAGGAGCAGCTGCCCAGGTCCTTCCAGCCCCACAGCAGGCATCTGTTCCCCAAGCAGCCTCCCCAGACCTTGAGGACCCCACCCTCCAAGGGCAGGCCTCTGTGCTAGAATCCCTGACGGCATACAGGTGCAGGGCTGGGTGGCCACGCTTTCTGCCTTTACCCCTTCTGAAGTGAACTCCTAGTTCTATAAGATGAAAAGAGTTGGGGAGATGGATTATGGTGCTGTTGCACATTGTTCTGTATTTAGACCACTGAATTTTACACTTAAAATGGTGGCATGTTATGTGTATTTTTATTGTATTTTTTCACAATACAAAACAATGCTGGAAATCCTATACAATGATATGAGCCGGGAAAATTTTTAAATTACAAGGGTTTGAATAGAAAGAAAAAAATATCCAGGCCCCTCTGGTGGAATCATAAGGGATAATGGCCATAAATCAACTGTGTTTAGTTGGGTAAGCAGAAAGGAAAAAAGACAAACTACAAGAGTGCTCCAGATCCGAGGCCCAGAAACCTTTCCCAGTGAAAGCCAGTGGGTGGGTACAACTCATTCCAATGGGAATTGTGGGATTTGGGATGGTGAGAGCAAGACTAAAACCACAGAGCCCCCTAAGAGGCATGCACTGAGGGAAGCCGAGGGTTCTGGCTGGACCTGCCAGCCAAGGTGCAGGACTTGAGGCTTCAGACCACACCAACAGGACCCGGGGGAGCTGGTTAGGTCCAGGGCATTTGTAGGAGATCCAGTCAGTTTTGGGTCAGGAGCAAGATGCTGCTGCAAAGTCAAGTTCTCCTGCTCTTGCCTGGGAAATATTAGTAATGAATATTCCAGAGGCTCCTCAGCTTAAAAAAAACATTGGTGTATTGAATTATACATAATAGTGGGAGTCCTTATGTCACATTGGGCATGCACCTGATTCAACCAACTGTTCACAAATCTGTCAGTTCCTTGCATTCTCCCCAAAAGTCTAGTTGCCAACCCCTAAGGATAAGGACCACCATTTGTACCCCTCAGTCTGTCCCTCTACAGTCTGCCCCCTGCCACATTCTGTCCAGTCCTGAAAAACCAGGATTCCCTTCTTTCAGTTGGTGGTGTTCTTTACTCCATTTCCTGCCTGGAAAATGTCATTCCTCTTTACAAGGGAGGCCCCTGGACAGGCTGGTCCAGGCCCCCAGGGAACAGTGCAGGTCATGCTCCTTACAGCCTTGGGTGCATGGACTCAGCAAAGTGCACACTTATCAGCATGAACAGTGTAAAGTTACTAGTTGTGCCAACCGAAACCAGTGGAACATTGCAAGTTTCTTATAGCTCTACCTATTTTGAAACTTTTCCGGCAAACTCTTATAAAGAAAATTGTCTGAACACTAGGAATCATCAATTCAAACCAATGGAAATTTTAGTTCCAGGGTGTCTTTTTACAGAAGCAGATTCTTCATGACCAAACCAACTAAGAGGCTGTGAAACTATGTTCTCTAAGTACTCATTATTGTTCAACCACGACTTAGTGTAGCTGTTTCTCTCACTTCTTAAGAATTTGTTGATTAAAAATGCTTATTGTATTATCACCATATTACATTTATTTCAATTTTTGGCCCATTAAAAATTTAATCAATGGACTGGGAGTGTGGAGCAGTGGTAGAGGGCTTGCCTGGCATGTGTGAGGCTCTGGTGATGAGCACATCGATAAAAAAATGTGAAATTCCTTATTTTTAATATCATAATTTCATCGATTTTGTGCAATGTCCTCTGCAAGAGTGCCCTCTGGACCTCTTTCATCTGGGCTCTACAAAGTGTGCGATTAAACCACTCGGCATTCTTCAGTTTTGAGTTACTCTTTAACCGTACTCACGGGTCAAGTGCATGCTTGACCAATGACAATGACTTTGATTTAAGTTTCTCTTTTGTGTTCTTGCCCTTGATACTTGTCTTTGGATTTTGCTATTCTGTTTTAATTATTTACATTGTATACCTTTTTTCCATAGGTTCTTTTCTCAATATGTTTATTTTTTCTTTCTTTTTAGGAAACTTCCAATTCATTAATTCATTTTGGAGAAAAGAAAAGGCCTGAATTCCGTAGAACGCTGAGACCTCCTTGAATGTCTTCCTGCCAGGCCCCCAGGTAGCTCACGTGAGCATTGAGATGGGGTTCTTGTTGTTGTCGCTTCTGGAAGAACAGAGGCACGGCCAGGTGAAGCCAGGGAAACTGGGCGGGGAGCCAATGCACATGTGCCCTGGGACTTCTTGGACCCCCAGGAACGAGCAGGGCACGTTTAGACAACTTGCTCTCAGACGCCTTTCAGGTTCACCTGTTCAGCCAGAGCCAGGTGTTGGCCTTTCATTCTTTAGTATCATATTTCAAGATTCTATCAATCATCACTAGCCACTCCATATGACCCTTCAGGACACTCACTGATGGTCCCACAGCCAGCTATGGACACTGGACACCTATACCCACATGCTCGCACTTGGAACACTGGCCCAGGTGGTCCTCCAACTTCTGAGGGTCTGCGGCCCCTGCGGAACCCAGAACTGCACCTCCAACTGTGAAGTCCTGGCCCATGTGCCAGTCTGGGTTCTAGAAGTGGCCAGTTTTAGACCACAATTCACAGCTGCTGGATTCCTCCCCCACATAGCCAGCCACAGGGTCTAATACCGCACTCCAAGAGAAGTCATAATACAGCTGTTTAACATACCATCAACACTAAACTCCCCAACAACCTAATTTCTGCTCCCAGGTTCTCACTGCCCAGGGTCCTTTTCAATCATAATGATGGGATTGCAGAGCACTCACTAAATAAAGAGCTCATTGCAAAGTACAGGGCTCACACAGGAGCGTTACAAGTAATCAGTGCTGAACTAAGGCCCTGATTCTCCTTGGGTCATTCCTATTAACATTGCATTTTGAATATATGCACGTGGATTTCTCAGTTCTCCTAAGTCTTTGGTCAGTTGTGGGAACCTGAAAGTGCCCCAGAACCTCCTGACCACATGCTAATTACAAGAGACCACAGAGAGCCCGCTGGTGACTCCTCCACGTGCTCTGTGCCGTAGCCAAACATGCCAACAGGCGCACAGTCAGACATCAAACACAAACGTCCACCTTCATGTCTTTGACACTGGTCCCACAATACTGAAGACTATAACTTATGAAGCCATTTTACCGTGTCAGGCATGTGGGATGATGGAACCACAGAAGTCATTGCCGGTTTTTATGGACTTAATGAATAAACAAAATCAGTTGGTATATGTTGTAGCATTTGTGGTTTAGATTGATTCCAGGTTTGTGATTATTGTTATATTTGTTGTCAAGAAACTTTTAGAAAGTGGTATTTGGCTTTTAAACCCCTTCCAACAATTTCCAGGTATGTTTGTTTTTAGATAATCCAATGGCTGCAGCAAGACCGCTTCTCAGCTTTGTGGGTAGGTTACAAAAGCCCCCACACGACAGTTTGTTTCTTTAAGCCAACGGTACTGATAAGAAAAGGAATGTGCTTTGCAAATTGTGGCATTGACAAAGGGGGTATGGGAAGGAGGTGGCTCTCCAGCACACTTCTGGGAGACCATTTGTAATCTAGAGTACATCATGAATCTTGGTCTTCAGATTGAAGACCTTTGTTCCCCAGAGACGAGAAATCATGGAAGTTCACTTCATTTCAGCTGACCTTAAAGAAAGGGCCAGCAGAAAAAGAGGTCTTCCCTGGCCCGGGCACTGCGCTCCCGTGACAGCATGAGCTGACTGGCGGGAATTCGTGTTTGTGACTGCTCTCTTGTGTCCATGGCTTCCTGGCCAGCAGTCTGTGGTTCCAGGCCTTGTCCAGTGGCTTCTGTGTGCAGCGGAAGGCAGACTGAAGCAAACACGTCTCCCCACCCCCGGCGGTGTTTTGGAAATCACCTTCTTGCCGTCCCTGAGGGGGCCCGCTTTGCTTTCACAGGTGTCCAGTGGTTACTTCCAGCCAGAATGACCCCCGACTGCGCGCTCTGCCCGGGGGTCAGCAAGGAGGGTGCTTGGCCCGGGTCGTGCCTGGCCACTCTGAGAGCAGGGCACAGCGCTGTCGGGGACCCTGTCTTCGCTTCTACAACAGCGGCTGCAACTCAAAGCAGGGGCTCTCTGGGGTCCACCAGGCCACCGAGCCCAGGGAGGGGCCAGGCTGAGCCAGAGGAGGTAGAGGAATGTGGGCAGTTTGCGGAGGGGCGCCACCCGCCCAGGACTCTCCGTGTGCCTGAGGACCGCAAGTGCCAGGCCAGAGCCTTGGATGACTGTCACCCTCGATCCCCTCTGTCGGCCGAATGCGTGACTGCAGGCTTCCCTTCTCCTCCTGTGTCTTATGGGGCCACCTACCTTTAAAGACTGCTGAAGAATACAACACCCAAGGACATCTGCGGCGCCCCGCCACCGTCACCGCTGCTGGCGGCCCGCGTTGTGGCCTGCGTTGACCGCACCCTCTGTGTTCCATGGGGACAAACCTCCTGGCGTCCAGCCCTGTCCTGCTGCTGCTTGCCCTTGACACACCAGCTTTAGAAGTTGTGTGATGAGATCTGTTGGCAAAAGCACTCAGTACTCTGGAGCGCATCGTGAAAACACGGTTCACGGGGTATCCCACTCTGCTAGGCAGTAGGTCATCTTACAATCAGCAGTTTGGAGGGATTCACTGCTCTGGGCCTCCCACCTCCTGTCAGCCTGGCTCTCCACCACAGGGGATCCGGCTAGTCTAGGCCTCTCTCTCTCTCTCTCTCTCTCTCTCTCTCTTTTCTTTTTCAAAAGATTTTTTTTTTTTTTTTTGATGTATGGTAAATGCTACCCATTCTCGAGTACAAGTCAATGGATTCCAGCAGACATCTAGAAGTTTACCACATGACCACACACTGGCCTTGGGACTCCTGGCCTAACAGGGAAGCCTGGCCCAGGTGAGGTAAGCTCCCGGCACTCTGCCCTGGGCAGCTCTGGTCTTGATATGTCTTGGGGGTGGTTCATAGAAGTGGAATTGTACAACTTGGGTTACTATTTCTGACAGCTTTAACTCAGCATGATGCTTTTTAGTTCATCCATATTATACTTTATGGACTTTATCTCCTCCATTGACATATTTCCATGGATGTAACACAATTCTTACCTATTTTTGCCAGTTGATGGAATTTGGATAGTTTCTAGTTCTGTCCATTGTGAACAAATCTGCTGTGAATATCTGTGTTTCAGTTTTTGTGTGAACATATTTTTTTCTACTACATACCTTGGAATCAAATTGCTGGTCCATGTGCTAAGTCTACATTTTTAAGAAATTACCAAACGGTTTTCCAAAGTACGTTTGTCATTTTCTATCACTTGTAACTGTGCATGGCGGCTGTACTTCTCACCTTTGCCAGCAGTGGCCCTTTCTTCCTCCTTGTCTCTGACGGTCAGAGTGGGCAGGAAGTGCCATTCCATCTCCTGCTTTCCTTTGCATTTCCCTAGTGGCTCATGATGCAGAGAAACCCTTTGGATGCCCTTTGACCATTTGTCTATATTCTCTGGAGAAATCTCAACTCAAACCCTTTGGCCATTTTTAATTGAATGATTTGACTTTTTATCACCAAGTTTCAGTTTCTGGGTTTTAAATCTATTCTGCATACAAGTCCCTTGTCATGTGTTGGTGTATTTTTCTCCCAGTCTGTGTTGTCTTCCCATTTTTTGATGGCAATCTTTGCAGAATACAGTTTTTGATCTTCAAGTCAATTTGTTCATTTTGTATTTCATCAATTGCATTTTTGTATCAGATCCAATAACTCATTTTCTAAAATAAAGTCATGATGACTTACTTTAATGATTTTTGCCTAAAATTTATCTATGGTCAACATTGCACTTAGCTGTGACTCGTGTTGAGTTAGTTTGTGTGGGCAGCTTGAGGCAAAGGTACCTTTCCACTTACAGATACTTAGTAAGCGTCACAGTATCATTTGTTAAAGCACCATTTCGTTCCCATTGGAGTTTTTGACGTTTTAATCAAAATCAGTTTATCATACCTGTTAGGACTTCTGTCGTGTGTCTAAATTATCTCCCATTGGTTTATGTGTCTGTCTTTGCAGTGGGATCACACTAGCTCTGTACCTGTCACCTTGTCAGAGTTTTGAGACAGGGAAGTGACATTCCTCCAACTTTGTTCATCTTATCAAAATTGTTTTGCTACTCTGGGTCTCTTCCATTTCAATAGAAACTTTAGAATCAACTTGTAAAATTTCTAAAAAAGAAAAAGGATGATTTTTGGTAGTGATTGTGTTTGATCTGTAAACCATTTTGAGGATTTTGTCATCTTAAAATATTGTCTTTAAATGGATTATTATTTAATCTGATCATTTTTAATTTCTCTCAATATTGTATTATATTTTTCTGCATGTGTTCTTTTGTCATTTTTTATAAATATTTCACTTTTATGGTATTATGAATGGAATGTTTTTTTAATTTTGTTTTGGGTTGTTTGTGCTAGTATACAAAAATAAAATTGATTTTTGTGTACTAATGTTATATCTAGCAACCTTGCCAAACTCCCTTATTAAGTATACCTTACCAGTGTACTTCATAGTTTCTTTCTTTCTTTCTTTCTTTCTTTCTTTCTTTCTTTCTTTCTTTCTTTCTTTCTTTTTTTGGTACTAGGAATGGAACTCTGGGGTGCTTAACCACTGAACCACATTCCCAGCTCTTTTGAACCTTTCATTTTGAGACATAGCCTCACTAAGTTAATTGGGGTCTTATTAAGTTGCTGAGGCTGGATTTGAATTCATGATCCCTCTGCCTCAGCCTCCTGAGTCACTGGGATTACAGGAGTGCACCACCACATCTATATTCCCAGAGATTTATGCACACAAAGTTGTATCATCTGTGAATAAACACAGCAATCTCCTACCTTTCCAATACCCAAGTCTTCATTTTACGTAACTACACATTATAGGTAGACCTGAAGAAACATGTCTAATAAAATGAGTGAGGCCAGCTATATGTTCTTTAAACATATACTTCTCAGGTTGGGAAAGTTTCCTTCTACTCCTGGTTTATTGAGAGGTTTATCTTTAGAAGTTTCCTAATATCTTTTCTGATTCCATAGAAGTGACCATGTGGCATTTTATCTTTTATTCTTTTAAATATAAGGTATTGCATTAATTGATTTCTGTATGCTAAAGCCACATGCACCTTCATATCTGAAATAAATTTAACTTGATGATGGTTCCTAGTATTTTTATATGGTGTTGAATTGGGTTTTCTAGTATTTGTTTTAGTCATCAGACATCTTAATTCATCTGTATCTTCCCTGTTTTGTAATATCTTTCTTTGGCTGCTAAATCAAAGAAATACTAGCTTCATTGAGTGAATTAGGAAATGGTTCTCTCCTTTAATTTCCCCTCTGTTTTAATACTTTAATTTTAGCTTAGATTGCTATCAATAGTATGGATGTTACTGTTTGCAGCTAAACCAACATGGTGCCACTCCTGGACATGAAGATATTTGACAAGATGCGAGTCCCAACAAGACTGTGGCTGGTGCAACCATCCAGCCTGCTCTCCTTCCCCAATTCCTCTTCTTCCCTGGGAGTGTGCTAGAACTGAGGGGCCTTCCCAGCCACCCGCAGGCAGCATTTCTGTACCTCTCCCTTGCCTGTTCTCTGCCTCAGTCTTATATACAATCTCTCAGGAGAAGTTCATTTAGTTTCCTTATTTTTAAAAAATATTTGGAACAATAAGAATGAGAAAAAAAAGTGGACCAATACTTTTGTATTGGGTTCTAAAACATAAACATACCCCTCAGTCATAGGAACATGAATATTCATCATGGAATGAGGAGAGGTAGGCTGAGGCTGCTGGCCCTAGCTCCTCCGTGTCTCTCGATCCTGCCCCTGTTGGGCTCTGAAGTCCATGGAGGAGTGGATGAGCTTCTTACACAGTGCTGAACACATACTTATGCAATGTTAAGCTGCCCACTCTGGTGGAGTCAATGTTTTCTCTAGTTTATTATGACTTTAAAAGTCTTTGTATGAAGAAGAGGTAGATTACCATCTGTATTTCCTATGGGGAGGAGTGTACACGTGTTGTGGAAGGGGCTCACATGTAATGTTTTAATATTCTGTGTAGCAGGATGAAAGAACCTATCTTGATTTTTTTTCTTAAAATATCGCTCCACAACTAGTTTTGAATGTTCTTGCTGCTGTGTGAAATAGTTCTCTAAGGGGGAAATCCTGCCATAATAAATAGGGTGAAGCATCCAGTGAGAAAATCTAGAGTCATGTTTCCATGAAGTCAATGAAAACTTCAATAACCCGGAAGTCTATATTATTACTAAAGGCACATAAGTAAAGAATATTGTCTTTACTACCCAGTTTATATGACACAGAAGTCTGCTTGACTTTGGGGTATCATCCAAGACCTCAGTGGATGCCTGAGGTCATACTATAGATAGCACTGACCCTTACATGTGGGTGACACGATACGCAGCAATCTGAAGAGGAAGACAGTGAATAAGAGTCTAGCAGGCAGGTAGCATATACAGTATGGATACACTGGACAAAGAGATGATTCATGTTCTGGGTGGATCAGAGGGGAACAGTGCACAGAGGACACTACTTAGAACAATGTGCCATTTAAAACATATGAATTTTGCTTATATTTGGAATTTTTCATTTAATAGTTTAGACCATGGTTGGTTGTGGGTACCTGAACTTGTGGAAAGGAAGACTACAGATAAGGGGGACTGCTCTATATAACTGGCCATTGTGTATACTCAGAAGTGCTGCATGTCAGGGTTTCCTTATTTCCTACTACACCTGTACTTAACCCACTTCCCATTAAAAACAAACAAATGAGCAAGCGAACAAAATAGCCAGGAGACAGCAAATTAAGCTTCCCACCCCTTGAAAACAACAGCTGACTAGGGTCCTGATTCTGTAGTATCTTGGGAGTGCCTACTCTTAGATAGTCATTGTGTGTTATTCTTACTAAGTTATGCTTTGAGATTGGAGGTTGTGATTTATTTTATCAGTATACACTTTTAAAATTATCAGACAATTACGTCTATTTTAATATGTGCTAAAGGAATGTCCCTGCACTTTTCATCTATTCAAACCATTCCTAGTTACTCTCAGGTGAGAGGTGGACAGGGAGATGCTGATGTTACCAAGGAGTCTTCTTATGGAAGGCACAGTTTCCAGCCATCCCAAAGCTCAAGAAGACTGGGTTGAGTATCTTCACTTTCCTATAAACCATGAGTCTCTGCACTGGGACAGAAAGTGGGAAAATTAAGAACATCCCAATTACCTTTAGACTGGCAAACCCACTTTTTTCTGCCAGAATAGCACAATTTGGCACGTTCTTTGAAAATCTAGTTGTGTAGTTTTGTAGTTAGTGGCAATTTTATCTACATCCTGCAAATAGATTGGCTTCTAGTGTCGGGCAATGATGTAAAATTTGAACATGTTCTTTGTTTTCATAGGCCTGAAGTTAGGTTTGGTTACATGTACGACAGGTAGAAGCCATTTTAAATTGGAAAATGTTTTACTTTTATTAGTAAAACATGTATTGGGCATGCATTAACAAATCATCTTCAGGTGAATACTATAATATAAAACTGAATTTTATTTTTAATGTGAAATGCACATAGGAGGATAATATGATTTTTAAGAAACATCTTCCCCTAATCCCTTACACGCTATCCTGGCCTGAAACATGTTTCTACTTAATTTGTTGAACTCTGAGGAAGAAAGCTCCATTGGTATTGAAACAAGATTTACAATAAAACAGAACAGGTCTGAGTTTTGACACGTCCAGCTGCAGACACATTTCTCTTCCCTGTGTCCGAGCTTTAATCAGGATCCTTTGTTGTACAATGAAAGATGGCAAAGCCCACTGTTTTGTAAGCATGTGCACATCCAGATCCTTCATAATATTAGTTAAAATCAATGTGCTGCTTTTTTAATTATTGCTCATGGTACAAAGCAGGGAAGGCTCATTTAGGAGTGGATCGATATTGAAAAGGGATTGGTAGATGGCCGTGCAGTACATCAGGCGGCTTGATGTAAAAATCATTGGGTCTGTGCTGTGGCGGTTTAGGGTTATCAGTCTGGTTAGCCTCCAGCTGGCTGGGGCAGCGTAATGGGCGAAGCTTCCAGGAGCCCGTGCTCCTCACTGGGTTGCTCCTGGAGGAGCGGCTACCTGGCTGCAGCATCACGCAGCTCCAAGAGGGAGGCGATTAGGAGAACTTACCTCTGCCTGGTTTTATTGATCACGTGCAGCCAAGTCTGGACTGCAGAGCGGGAGCCGTTTGCTTTCTTCTTCTGGGGCTGCTGGGTTTTTTTAAATCTCCTGGGTTTTGATGAACGGAGATGATAAACCACCCACTCTGAAAGCTGAGTGTGAGGATGTTCAGTTCTTCAGTAGAAGTGTGTATAGGAGAGGAGTAAAAGAGGGAGACAGAGGCAGAGTGGGGAGGGAAGTGAAGCATTTAAACCTCGGGCTGAGCCAGGTAGCCTGATGATTCCGGAGAGGAAAAGCAAAAACAGGAAATAAGATAAAGCACCCCATGAGCCTACAGGCAGTAGTGATGCAAAGAGTGCAAATCCACAGTGGCTTCCTAAACCCACCCCTGATTTTTTAAAAAAAAAATGTGCATGTGGAGACCAGGGGGCAGAGTCACCGTCATGTCTGGGTTGCAGCTGAGAAGCAGATTGTGCCATGTGCTTACCTGTTTTGATGGGTTTTGCTTTACATTAGTGCAATATGCTTTAGATGATGACGGTGCCCGTCTGCCACCCCGGGCACTGCAGAAGGTGGCCGAGCTTCCACAAGGGACAGCAGCGTGGAGACCCTGCACAACCAGAGGCCAAGCCCATGTGCCCCCACGCCCACATGCCCACGCCATGGGGGATCAGCTGGTGGTGACAGAGCTGCATTCCAAGTGAAGTTTCTTCACCTCAGAGGCTCTGTGATCAAGGGCAGCCCGGGTGCCCTGCTGAGAGGGTGCCCACCTGGAGTTGGCTCAAGCCCCTGGGCGTGCACAGCCATCGATGGCATTGATTTCCGGTCAGCACTGACCCCGGCCTCACTGGTGAGCATCCTCAGTTTTTCACTTTTAATGATCATGTGTCTTTATTTCAATTTATTTTTCCTCAGCTCACCGTTGGGCTGATCAGGTAGTCTGATGTTGACTTCTGGCCCCCGTTAATAGCAACATTTAAAAAAATCAAATGCTGATTAGGTGAGTGGGCAAATCACAGACACTTGGAAAAAAATCAAAGGTTCACAAGCACATCGTGTATGGAGGGCCTAGAGAAAGCGCTGGTGTGTGTGTTTCTTCATACCGTGCACAAGCGGTGGAAGGCAGAGGAGAGGCAGAATGGGCAGAAAGGAAAGTCAGGGCCAGCAAGTCCCAGGAAAGAGGGCAAAGGAGCAGTGGCCACCCGACTTCGAGGAAGCCCATGTGTGACTTAATCATAAACATCGAGTGCTCACAGAGATCAATGTCCGATTAGTCTGTTCAAAAGAGGATTCTCATGAGATGCCTTTAAACACTGAGCTCCCAAATGCACATGGCTACTGGGGTTTAAGGGCCCTCTGTCCCTCCCCCTCCCCCCTTTCTCCTTGCTCTGTCCCTCTTCTCTTCCTTTCCCCTCCCCCTCTCTTTCCAGAACCGTGTCATTTCACAGCTCTGTGTCTGCATTTCCTTTCCATATGTGGTCTTTTCCCTCCCTCCAACTCATCTGAGAACTTGCCCAGGAAGTGAGCTGACCCTCTGAACAGGCACCTCACACCCCAACCTGGGCTGGAATGGTCCCACAGCCTGGCTTGTGCTTGTGGTAGAATGGTGCCCGCCCTGCCCCTAGGACATGCCAGCACTTGGTGTCACCATGCCAGCCCTAGCACTCTTCCCAGGACAGAAGAGTCACCAAAGGCTTACATGAGCTCCATGGAAGGCAGGTCCCTTTAGGTGGTTTACAGGGTGAATTAAAAAAGTAGAAGCCAAGGATTCATGATAGGTTTGGAATTAGCAACTAGAGGGCCCAGTTTCCCAGTACAATAGTTTGGAATTACTGGGGTAACAGATGTGAGGCCACTGAGGAAGCTCCATGCCGTCTGTGCGCGTTGGTGGACGTCGTGGATCATGCGTCCAGCTGGAGGCAAGACCCTGCAGCGGGGGCCCTCTGCACCCCACAGGAAGGCAGCGCCTCACTTATATTTATGACAATCTGGGGACTAAATTATGATGAAACTCTTCCTTCGATAAGCCCCTGGGCCGTGAGATAAATGTCCTCCTCTAGCATCGCCATCCAGGTGCTAGCTGAGAGGAAAGAGGCACAGGCCAACACAAGCTTGCTGGGAACACTCCTGCAGGTTTCATGGCCAAAGGCTGGACCCAGTCCAGTGTCCACCAAGGCACAGTGCATCCACACAACCCAGGACTCCCTAATGGCACCAAGCAATAGGCCCTGGACACATCAAACGGCCTGGATGCATGAAAGAAGATAGAAGAGAGATGAGTACTGTCCAGGCCGTAGAACTTCCTCTGACTGCTACCAGCTGCAGGGCGGTGGCTTAGGACGTCACAAACCTGTTCTCTGCAGGTCAGAAGCCCGAGGTGGACCTCCTGGGCTGAAATCCAGGTGTCTGGGCCAGCTCCTTCCAGAGCTGTAGCTAGGAGTCCTTCCCCTGCTCCGGCAGCTTGCGAGGTGGCCAGCCTCTGGCAGCTCTGCTTTCTCAGGATGCCCATGGCCCTCCCTCCCTTCCTCCTCAGTCCCTTCTAAGGATCGTGTGATGATGTCACATCTCCTAGATTACCCAGGAAACTCTCTCACCTACGAGACTTCTTCACCACACTTGGAATTCCCCTTCCCTCCTCAGGTGATATCAGGTGACACATTGTAGGTTCCAGGGGTCAGGATCACATTTCTGTAATCCCTGTCACTCGGGAAGCTGAAGCAGGAGGAACGAAAGTTCTTGAACCAGTCTCAACGATCTAGTGAGGCCCTAGCCATCTAGTGAGGCCCTGTCTCAAAATAAAAATGTGAAAAGGGCTGGATATAGCTCAGTGATACAGGGCCCAAAGTTCAATCCCCAGTGCAGGAAAAACAAACGGACAAACAAAACTGTCTACTAGGACAAAGGAACATTAACAAAACTGACTACAGAAGACATGAAATTCTGATTTTCTGTATGCTTAACGTATCGTATACTTAAAATCTGCTTAAAATGTTTTATGCTTATCACTTCTCAATTATTTTAAGCTATTTTCTAAGAAGACATCACAGTGCTTTGAGGGTGCTCCTGGATGTGTGTGAGAAACCCTGGACCCTTGAGAAGTGCACTTAGTTGATCCCAGCAGGCCTGGCCTGGGCCTGAGGAGGCTGAGCTTGGCCACATGGGGGGAGGAAGGACAGATAGGAGCCCAGAAAGGAGGAAAGAACTGTGTGGGTGCCAGAAGATTAGGGCTTCAAGCATTCTCTTTAAAGCAGTGGTGCTAGCAGAGTTAGTTCTGAGAGATGAAACTGGAATGTGGCACCCAGAGTTGACTAGGTACTGAGGAGTTTGCAGGGTCAGGAAGCAGGTCGTGCGGTCACCTCCCTGCACCCCATGGACTCCTCAGGTCTGCCTCTTTTGCTGACGGTATGCTGGTTTCTGCTTTGGGAGATGTGTGCTGTTGTGGCCCTGCAGGGTGACTTTCCTTGGGTGACTCCTGCCTCTCCTGCCTGCACCTGACTGAGGCAGGTTCAGAGGTCCTTCCTTGGGGGCCTGGGCAGAACATCCACAGCAGGCATTCGAGCAGAGGGTCCCACCCTTCCCGGACAAGGACCCGTAACCTAGACCCTGTAAACAGCACTGTCCCCACCACCACATCATGGCATGAAGAGAACTGCAGAGGCAAGGTTGGGAACTGCACCTTCCGCACCTGAGTGGGAGCTGGGAGATGAGATGAGACGGCAGGGCCGCCCTGGGCAACTGCTGTGCAGGGTGGGCGGCCATTGCTTCCCTTGGCTTTAGTGTGTCTCAACTTCCGGGAGAAGTTCGTGACTGTGGCTGCAGGTCTGGCTAGCAGAAGTTCAGGCGGCAAAGACAGTGTGACATTACTTGGAGCCCGATGTTTGCCGCTGGGCTTTCTGCTAGGTGCGGGGAAGGCTCTGACTGTTACCACAGCTCTAGTCACAGGACTGAGGAGCCCTTTGAGTGGGGACCAGCAAAATCCTGTACAGGAAGTGCCTGCTGAGAAGCTGCCCTTGGGTCATGATCGCATATCATGAAAATAAAAAATAATAATAATAGTAATAAAGAAATAAACACTCAAGATGGAAGGACTCAAACAAGTGGCTAATGGAGTATTGGATTTTACAAAGTATAAAGTCTATCTCCATGGGTTTCTAGTGGTATAAATAAATGATTGAATAAAATAGTAAATGGGGAAGGAGAGATAATGTCCCATGCAGAAAGATTCCAAATAGTTGGTGTGGATATCTGTGCAGAGGAGTGGAGACAAATTCCCATTCCTTAGGTGGACTCATTCAGCAAGGTGTCAGCAAGGGCCATCAGAGCCCACAATGGCACCCCGTTAACCCAGGGAATGACAACAGGGGCTATCTGCCCTGCATTCTCTTTAGATCCAAAACTGCTCCAAAAATGCAGTGAGTTAGAAACACGCAAAAACAGACCACACCTAAAATCCACACCAGAGTCACTGCTTCTCCCAGAAGACGTTTTTTTAAACTTACTTTATTTTATAGACTTGGTTGAGAAGGGTGCAGCAGCTGGTCTAATGTCATGCTTTCCCGCTCCAGCCGCCACCTGGATGAGAGGTCTCCCTTGGTTTTCAGCACCCTGAAAGTGGGGGTGGGTGGTGGAAGTGCTGAGGCAGAGGGCCTGGGGTGCCTGGGCCGTAAGTCACAGCCAGCCGGCTCCAGCCACCGCACCGCGAGCGGAGGAGGGAGGAAGGGGCCGCAGTGAATCATTGTGCAATTAATCATTCAACCATGAGGGATTCATTTACTAATTAAAACCGCAAAAAGAGTAAATTGAAATAACCAGTGACTACTAAATCACGTCTTCTGGAGCGTCAGTGTGTGGTAATAAATCGTGTGTATCAATCAGAACCTACACTTCGGGCACTGCGCTCCAGACCGCCTCCACCATCCCCTGAGCGCAGGGTCTCTCCCGGGCGGGCAGTGCACATCCACCGCGGGTGGAGACAGGCATGTGCTGTGGCCAGGTCCAGCCCCCTGCTGCCTGCACCCAGCGCCCGGCGCCTGGAAGTGAGACCTCGCCCCTGTGAGGGGCTGGCTTCTGGGCCCATCCACCCACCTGTTGGACTCTCTGCAGCTTACTCCTCTGTTTTCTTTATCCACCTGCGATTGCTTAAACTGGGTACTGGGCAGCACGGTGAGAGGGCATTAGAAAACCCTGCAATTCTCAACATGATGTTAGAGTTTTCTCCTGAGGTATTTGGCGAAGCTAAGAGGGCCCACCCCAGAAAGAACACCCAGGGCCCTGTCCTGCACCAGCCCCTCCCTACACTGGGAGGCGATGGAAGGAAGCTGCTCAGAACTTCTGACTCTTCCCTGCAGACAGGAAGTCCATGTCCTGGAGAGGGGACGGTGACCTTCCAGAGGTGACAAGGGTAAGGAGAGCCGTGGGAGCCCTTCTCTTTAAACCAAACCTGCCACTCATGGAGGGGAGTTCCCAGCACCCAGCACCTGGCCTGCCTACCCACGGCAGTGGTGGGGACTGGTGGGAGGCCCCTCACAGAGCTCTACTGTGCTGTGCCCAAGACCCTGGGCGTGAGGAGCTCCGTTCCCTGGTGGTCTTGCCTCGGCTGGCTCAGCGCAGCTTGAACAGAGATGCTTGGCGGGGATTACAGCAGTCGTGCCCACAGAAAATTAGTTTGCTCTGTGACAAGAAGTGCTAGCAAGCCACACTGTTATTTAAAACACATCTTCTCCTTTTATTCTTATAGCTCATCTTCCAGAATCTGTCCTGATGTTCTCTTTCTCCTCAAAGACCCTCTGGTTCTCTTTGTCTGTTCTACTGAAGCTGTCCATGCCTGTTTACTATCCTTGTTCCCTCCTTGCCCCACCCCCCCCTTACAACTCTCAGTGCAACAGGAAGTCCAGTGGTGTTAGCTGAGTGGGTAAAAATTACAGTACACGAGCAGAACTGCAGACAAAATGTGGTCAGACGTTGAAACTGCTTTGCTAGGGTTTGCACCTTGCCCTCAGAGGTCATTTCCCAGGTCCCTGGAGATGGAGATGGCATCCAGGTTGCCTAGCAGCTTCCTAACTGATCTGAAGAAGCAGATGGCTTGCACTTCGTTAGTTGGTCTTAGGCCCTCCTGGTCCACACTTTCTGATTGTGAGAAATAAAATTACCATCAAGGAGGCTGGATCCAAGTCTGAGGGCTTCTCAGATGCTGTGAGGGGTGCAAGCCCTTCTGTTTGAGGGCATGCAGTGCATTTGCAGGATGAGATGCTGGAGTGCAGTGCATGTTAGCTCAGGAACCCCCTGCTACACATTAATTCATACAGAGAAACCACTTCCTCTGAGGTTGCTGGGAGCACGAGAGCTGTGGGGTGAGGCATTGGGTAGACCTAAGCATCCACGCTCAGTGACAGGCTCCCAGGACCACTCAAGACGGGGTCTCCCCTGTAGAGCTGAACACAGGTGTTCTTGAGAGTTCCAGATCCTGTTGAAAGAAGCATTTTAAAAGTTCGGGGCCTCTGAGCTAGACTAGGTTATCACAAGAAATTTGCCCCTGTCTTGAAAGTGATACTGTGTGACATGGACACCCAGAAGAGCCATGGCTCCTTCCCCTGCTCTGAACTGGGTACAACCTTCTCTGCCCTGTGTTCCCAGATCGTCCCCAGAGGGTGACTTGACAGATATGAAAATACCCCTCCAGCCCTGGAGAATTCCCTCTCATCTCGTCTGAACGCCCCTGTGTCCAGGAGAGCCAAGCAGTGTCAAAATGTCCAAGGCCGTGCTGGAACTCTGCATGCGTATTGCTGCTCACTTAGTTGAATCAGCTATATTGCTTTTGAACATTGATGTTTTTTTCTCTTAATTGTCAAAAATTCATCCTTCTAATGGTGCTCAGTCATATGTGTTGCATATCAATTGCAATTGGCGAATGTGTAGTTATGCCCATTAATGGCAAATCATAGCCTCTATAATTTGGCCATTTCTGCTAATGCTAACTTTTCAAAATGCACATTTCAAATTTGTATGGTGTCAGGAGCAAATATGGTTTAATTTACCTGCCTCTGTGAAGATCAATATTATTTTGAGAACGATATAATATAGTTTCTTTATTGCATTCAACGGAACTCAATTCAATTCAATGAGGACTTATTAAGATTAAGAATCTTCCATGTCCCCAGGTCCCTGTGAGCTGGTAGGTACTGTGTCCCCAGTCCTAGAGACCTTGCACCTAAGCAAGGTCTAGGGTGAAAGGGGTAGATCACTGTATTTGTGTTGGCTTTCTTACCTGGAAGCATCAGTGTACTTCAAACCTCTGAGAGAAGGACACAGTTTAGAGTAGATATATAGAAATTAAAATATCAAATCATCAATACACGTGACCGTTGCATTAATTTCATCCCCAAAAGCAGAAGTAATTCTCTTTGTTTCATTATCACTTGAAAAACAAATTGACAATTTTATATTTTTTTAAAATTGAAGGGGAAAAAAAAAGTTCCAACCCAGGCAGGCTGAAACGACACCCAGACTGGGGCCCACTTCCTCGACTTTGCATTACCGAGGACAGGGATAGGAACTCGTGCATGCCGATCTGCCACTGTGCTCCTATGCTGCAACAAGCATCTCAGGTACACACTCTGTGTCCAGCAAGACCCTGGGCCCAGCTTCTGTCATGAAGTGGGACATGCTCAATCTGATGAAAGGAAAATTGAAACTGCAGATGGTTAACAACGTGCCCCTCCCTGCTGGGTGCAGCCCTGGAGTCAGAGGCCAGGACTTTCTTTCCCAAAGCCAAGCGTACTCTCACTGCTGAATATGGCCAAGAAAAAAGGTGAGTGTCCGGAGCATTTTGGTATGAAAGGCAGTCGCTACACCATGCCTTAGTATTTCTTCGCTTTCTTGAAAAAGCAGGAAGACCTAGATCCTGACTTTAAGACATGGCTTTTTAATGTAGAAATATAAGTTTCTGCAGTCAATCTTAGACCTGCATTTTGACAATTTTTTGTGTGTGTATGCATCACATTATTTACTATTTTTGTCTTACATATTTATATATTTTTAAAAATTCTGAATATTTAACAACTCAGAAATTTTGGATTTTCTCATTTTACTCTCTCATTCATGGACAGTGCAGAGGAAGATAAAAATCTGTGAGAGAGGCCCTCTCCCCTGCTTCAGGTAACTCAGCTACAGCAAAAGCTTGGGTAGGCACAGAAAAATGGCTGAGTGTCCATTAGAGACACCATTGTACCCTTTAAGGCTTCGGCATGGTTTCTATTAGAAGAAAATCCTCTTTTCTTTTTGCCAATGTTGATCTTTTATAATCATCACCATCATGACCATTATCACCACCACCACCACCACCACCCTTATCACCACTATCACCATCATCACTACATCACCATCACCACCACCACCACCACCACCAACACTATCTCACTATCACCATCATCATCACTATTGTCACTACCATCACCACCATCATTGCCACTATCATCAGCAACACCATCATCACCACTATCACCACCACGATCATCATCATCACCACCATCAGTACCACTCCCCACCATAAGATACTAAGTAGCAACAGAAAGGACTGGCTCTTACTCCAGAGCCACACTGTGTCCCTATGGATTTCTTCTTTCCCTAACCTCTCTTTGCACATCTGTCACTAAACTCATGAACTACAAAAGTACTTATTATGGATTTATCATGAACTTTTGCAACACTACTTATTAGGTAAGTGACTGTGCAAGGTCATTAAATATGTTGTATGTGTATTGCTTCTTTGCAATATAAATAGATTGAAGTGGTACTGTTTAGTTCTGAAGCTAATATTTGTAGTCCTGAGTATCAACAATGTCATGCTCCATGAACCTATAAATTAAAGTTATCCAGTATATTGCAATGTCTCCAGGCACCATTAAAGGTATTTTACAATATTTTAAAAGTATTATATTACTCTAAAACAATGGTTAATCTAATGAATTACTATGAAATATATTGACGTTTCAACATTATTAGTTATGCTATAAATATGCCTACTTCATGGAGTACTAAATTATATATTTATTATATCTATCTGGAATTACTCTCCTAAGAAGAAAAGGACATTTTTTCTTGCATGCATAACCTTTCATATGCACCTCCTATGGCTAATCTGTGCACACACACACACACACACACACACAACCACTGCTTGCATCCTGATAAAAAGCTAGATGTAGCCAAAGACCATAGGTGCTCACACTTTGCAAAGGTCGTCATTGACCTTTTCTTCCTGGTCTAGCAATGAAGAAGTTTGCATGTGTGGTGTCTGGGATGTGTAAATCCCAGCAAATAGCATGTAAATGCAGGCTGAATTTGCACAGGTAAATGGTCTGTTCAGATGAGGTCACAGGATTTAGCTCTTTCATGTGCATGTCTGGAAGTGCCCACAGCATGCAGAGGAGTTGGTAATAGGGGTCCGCCATTCCCACTCGTCTCAAATATTGTGATTTAGATAGTACTCTAATGCATGAGAACAACATGTCCCCAGAGCATTTTCAGAATATAAATTAAGTGATATTATAGCAGAAGCCTCTCTTAGCTCAGCATAATGAATGTGAACCATCAGGTACTCCTGACCAAGGTCATGTTTTGAGGACGGATTACTCTATTAACATCTCTTTTAAGTAGCATTAGTGATAACAAATGAAGAGGTTTAATGTAATACTGATGATATTATTCATGCAAAAATAGCATACTTTATCTTGTTAAAACAATTAGAGTGTGCTGGGAGGATATTTTGCACCACAGAAATATGATGCTTGAGAGTGCTATTGCATGTCACTGAATGCATCAGCATAAGCCGGTAATGCCGATAATCTGATAGCAGTCGCAAAGCTGATTTGTATGCTACGCTAATTCAGGATCATCTTCTTGGCCCGAGGTACTCCCCAAATGCTGCCCACGATTACAGCAGGCTTCAGTGATGATATCAGATTAAATTCAATCCTTTTGCTTATAATTTTTCCAAGGAAATTACATCCACCATTCTTCAGTGTAAACCCTCCTTAGCTGCTAAGCAGCCTGTAATATTACATGTTAAGCCTGGTATGTTGCTGCTGTCTTCCCAGACATATTTAAGCTTTGTTGTCAGTTATAGATCATCTTATCCCAATCATGTAAATCCCCAAAAGCAAAGATCACTTGAACGTGCCAATGGTGACCTTATTCTGAGTACGACGGTGGGGAACTTTGTGCATTCTCAGATCTACTGAGTGAGTACAGTGGCACCTTTCTTAGCACAGCTGGCCACACGGCGGCTTAGTGTTCTGCAGGGAAATTGTATTTGCCATAGGAATATTTCTGGACCAAGACCAGTTGGTAATGAGTGCAGGGTTTCCTTTTGGAGTGATGAAAAGTTCCAGGCAGATGTGATGGCTGCATGTCCTGTGGGCATGCTAAGCACCCCTGCAGCGAGCTCTTGAAAATGGTTAAAAAAGTGAACTTTATTTTATGTGAATTTCGTCACAATTAAACAAGGAGTGGGCTGTGACTCAGGTGTGGGCTGTGACTCAGTGTGACCTCTCCAGGGCCAGAGCCCACTTTCCATTCCACAACAAGAGTTGAAGGTGACATGGACATAAACCGTCACAAAGTTTAGGGTCATGAATTGGCCTTCCTGGTGGGTTGCTAAGGTGCTTCCAGTCTTGGTGTGTGTTCATGGGACAGCTTCCCTCCCCTCTTCCAGGCACCATGCCTCTACTGGGGCATAGCCCTGTTGGTCACATCCCACCTAGGAGTAAGCATAGTTTCTAATCCTGAATGTGCAAAGACAAGTCGTGGGTCTGGTCTAAGTGAATTTTCTTACTCCAGGTGACTAAGATGATTGTCATGATTACATATTAAGATTATTTTTATTACCCCCATAAAAACTTCATAAAATTTGGAAGAAATGATTATCTTTAAAATTGTGCAAACATGCGATACTGGGGGAATTTTCCTACTTTAATTAAGACTTCAGCAAAGCCCAGAAAATGGCCACGTCTATCTTATTTCCATCAGCTTTTTAATTACGCTTGGCACGGCCAATTTTACTTGATCCCATATAAATTTTGCACGTGTGAGCGGAGCTCAAGTTTCAGGAGCAGGATCGGGTTTTGCATTACTGACAAAACACATATTTACATGAATGAGCCTCCTTGACTGTACGTAATTAGTCAGGGGACAGGAGACTACCAGGATCACAAAGCGAAGACTTAAAGTATTAGTTTCTCATATTTATGATTAATGCCCTTCTTATCAGCTGAGGCCCTGACAGGCGCTCTCTGGGCAAATCTCTCTTTGTGGCGGCACACAGACAGTAGGCTTCAGGAAGCCCAGAGGGCCAGCCTGACTTCTAGGACACCTTCATCAGACATGGGGCAACTCTGGGACGAGAGCTGCTTTTTTTTATTCCCCCTTTGAGTGGCTCGCAAGTGAGACATGGTGGAAGGTGCCTTTCCCACTGGCCGCAGGCTCACCCCCAGCAGATGCTCATCCTTGCCCTGAGTTGTAAGGGCTGTGGCCGCCTGGCTGTCCCGTCTCTCTGCAAGCACTTGTTTGTGGGGAGAGAATTCCCATGGATGGGATCATATACAATAATAAGAACCAAGAGCCTTGGAAGCCTGATGGTGTGCACATTGATTACTAGGGCTCCAGTGGCCAGTAACATCTGCATTTGGCTTCAGTAAGCTGCAGGCTTCCCTGGAGGACAACACACCCTGGATTCAGCACTTCCAAAGAGTCCCAGAGCTCCTAGTTCAGGGGTCTCTAATGTTTCAACAATTTTCTCAAAGCATCTCCAGGACAAGAGCAGTTCCCAGCAGGTCAGAGTGTGAAGCAGTTAGATCCAAACAACTGCATTCACATTCACATGCTTTAACTTGGTAGCTAGTTGAACAAAATTTAAGAATGTAAGAAAAATAAAAATTTATTTCCTTGTTAAATAGCCACAAATACGGATGGGTGGGATTTTTGCCCCTGTTGCACACTGAACAATTTCTCAAGCCCTGGCAACACACCAGCCACCAAAATGCTCCTGTCTCAGTCACGTGGGTCTTCCTGCAGTAGTAGATTTCCAACGTGGCTGCCACCAAAGCCCAGCTTCCCCAAACTTGGACATCATTGAGAAGGGAGTCCCATCCAATGTGGATGGTGACTCTGCCCAAGATCAGAGTTTACATGGTGTAGGACACTTGCCAAATCTTACCGTGTTTCCCTCACACCTGGAATAGAACCTGGGTTGCTGGGTATGGGTCGGGGCAGCTGTAGGACTAACCCACCTGCACCATCGTCCTGTGCTTTAACCACTTTTAACACAGTGTTCTGTGAATCACAGTGCTTCACCGTGTTAGTTGTATACCTACTATGTGCCCGACACTAGGAATGCAAGCGTGGACTCCAGCTTCAGGGAACTCCAGCAGGATTGCTGGTACAGGCACCCTAGCGATTCTAGGACCCGTTTGGTGGTTCTGTTAAAGTGTGTCTTGGACAGTCTGATGGTTGTGTGCAGCTCATATTGTGCTGTTTTATGTTTATGACATAATAACATAATAAACCAATAGGGTTCCTCACTCTCTTTATACACGATTTGTTGATAACAGACTCAACATGCCCATTTATTTGCCAGTGTACAGAAGGGAGGAAACTTGATCCCTGGCAGCCTCCTGTGAGTGGCTTCACCTCGGGCCTCTTCTGGAGAAGCAGTAACCCCTGCTTCAAGTCAAGGTCACAGCTAAGAGCAGGTGCGTGAACTCAGGACACAGCAGCTTCATCCCTCATGGGTGAGAGTGGCCGTGACAGCCTGGGCTGGCAGGGTCCAGACCACCCCAGCAGAGCCCTGGTGTACCCTGTGGTGTCTGCCCAGCTCCACTGCCATGGTGTCCTCCTGCCCTGGAGCAAGTCCCAGGCCGTCTCCTGCCATGAGCTGCTCACCTGGCCCTCGTGGTGTAGCCTGAAAGCTTCTAGTAAGTTGTCCCCTTAGATCAGCTCGTGGGATCTCTGCTGCTTGCCACCACAGGTCCTGACGCCCACGACCTGGGACAATGGCTCTTCCTCCGTATTCGATGACAGGACCTGCTGGGAGCAGGAGGACCAGAGCAGTCTCGGGTCTCCACTCTTCTCTGAGCATTGGGATTGCTTGACTTTGCCACATGCCTCGCCATGGAACAGCTTTGGAGGTGTCATCCCAGGTGCCCGAGAGCCCAACATGCCACCAGTGTTGAGCCCAGAATCCTGTTACTTCCAAGTGCTTAGTAGTGACTTTCATTAGTGCCACAATAGGAGTGAGGGACACCTCCTTCCAAGAAGAGGCTGGTCGGGGGTGGACTAGCGGGCACACCCTTGGTTGTGAAGAGAGACGGGATGGCAGCCAGCGGCTCAGAGGGCTTTGCCCGTGGGGTCTGTAGCATCTCTTCCTTCCCTGTACTTTCCCATAGAAACCCTAGGACGCTGGCCATGGCTGTGCAAGCCCTGCTCCTCGAAGCCCTCTACATCAGCGTCATGCGTTCAGCCCAGTGCTTTCCAGAGGCTCTGTCCATATCAATTTTAGAGAAAAGTCCCACCAAGAGATTTATAAATCTGAACACTTGCTTATTTTTACAAGGACGGGAACTTGGCCACGTGAGGGAGAGCGTAGCCAGACCACCCACCATGCTTTACACAGAGCAAGAGCAGCTAGGCCAGCAAGGGAGATCGCAGGAGCACGGCTCACAGGAAGGTGGAGGACGCTCGTCCCTCAGCGCTGACTGGAGGCTTGGGACACATCTCCAAGAAGCAGTGTCACGTGGGAACCTGGTGAGGCAGGACACGAAGCCGTGGCATGAAAACATGCTCAGGTATTTGCTATTGGAAATTCCTATTTGGAATGCCAAGAATTTCTGGGTAGCCACTGCCCCAGGCATGGTGTGACCAGGTGACCTTCCCCTTTGTTCCTGGTGTAGCCTACCATGCCTTCCATAGACGTTAGTGTGACAGGAGCAAAAGGTAAAAGAGATTCCGCCAGATGATGGGTATGATAAAGCAAAAGCAAGCCCAGTTGGTGCCTGATACACTGTTCTACATCCCAGCTAGCAAACTGGAACCTTTGGATGCATTCCTGGAGTCTGGGTATGATCTGCAGAGACACCCTCTCCAAGTGAAGCCTTGGAGTTATAACCAAGAGCAGAAGCAGCCCAATGAATCAAACATTGTTTGTGATTTTTCAAAAACATTTTTCCATTAAATACAAATTCTCAATTAAATTTGAAATTATGTCAAATAATTAGAAGAGCCTTTGTTCCTAGGATATGAGAAGAAGTGGGCAACACTGCTAAGTCCAAGGACTGGGAATTCCAAATACAAGTGAAATTTGGGTCATCAGGCCATCCTCAGATATTTACATAGACATAATTATGCATTTTAGAGGAAATCTTTATTCTTTTGCGTAGTTTTATAGGAGATTATGGAACATTAATGAGTGATTGAATGCACATGACATAATGCCGGCTATAGTCACCATTAACTGGCACTTGATGGAAGACAGTCTCCAGGCACAACAGGAAGTGCAGAAAAATATGGAATACAGATTTGATTTGCCACCAAGTCAGGAGCCAAACCCATCAGGAGCTGCCACCCACTGTCCAGCAGGGCCTGGCTGGCTAGTGGCCTTGCCCTTCCTCTGGTCCATGAGGAGCTGTGTTCCTGCTCTGAGCCTTATTTTAAAATCTCATTGACCACCAGGTTGCTTTATAGCAAAGAATAAGTTGAAGCCAAATTTCGCTGCTCCCACTTGGCCACATTTTAGAAACGAATCTTCCTCCAGCGTTCTAATGCAGCCATAGGTGTGTGCAGCTGGACTCTGGGCCAAGCATGCTCCAGCCTGGCATGGAGGGCCTCCTCCTGGCTGCGGGTGGTGCGGTGCCTGCAGGCGCCCTACCCCTTCAGCACTGTTGTGTGGAAGGGCAGGATTCTGGGCCCTAAGTGAACTCACCCTCCAGGGTCAGTCTTTCTCAGAGCTCCCAGCCAAGATGAGGGGCCTGACAGCGGGAACTACAGGGGGCTGCCCAGGCACAGCACTGGTAAGTGGCTCCCGTGCCTACCACATTGAGATTCAGAGCCGAGGCCCATGGTCTTAGACACTGCAAATGCAGAACCGGTCACTTCTGAAATCTGCAGCCGTGGGATCATGTGCACAAGTCAGAGGGGACGGACGGCTGAGGTGTTGCCTGGAGAGACCTGCCCAGAGCGGGGCGCTGGGAAATGAAGGCTACACGGTGGTGTGCAAGGCCCTTCACAGAACTCCTCATTTTCTCAAGTGCCATTCCTGTGCTTGAGAGCTGTTTCAGACATGAAGTAGCTAAATATCTATGTTTAATACAATAATCGTGAGTCTCAGAACATTGATGGAGCCCAGGAGCTGCCCCAAGGCCTGACCCACTGCTCTGGTGATTTGCGGCTTTCATGGATGTTCTGCCCACAGAGCTCAAGCCTCCTCCTCATCGTAGCTGGTCTGTGTTTGTGGCACAGCTATGCACAGGGCAGTTTAATCCTTTTTACCCAATCACAGAGGAAAATGTCCACTTCAGAGAGGCAAAACAAAGCCAGCAAATGAAAACCCACCTTGGTGAATTCCTGAATTCATGTTTGGTTTCAAGTAAGAGGTGATTTCCAATCAGAACAAAACAAAGCTAAATAAATAAATAAACGTAAAGCTTCAATAGTTTTAGAATGTTGCTTAGTTGATTTTTAAATAAACATGATATTATAACTAATTCATGGAAAGGATTGAGAGCAATTTGCAGCAGGGCAGGCATGGACAACACAGCGTGACAGGATTAGCTGGGCCTGGACAGAGCACAGGGAACGGGAAGAGCGCCTCCACGAACCCGAGCCCCTGGGCTGAGGAGACAGCTGCGCTCAGGGGCTGGTGTGGGTGGCGGCTGGGCCACAGGGAGACAGTCCCACCCACCTGAGCCTCTTCCTAGACATGGACAGCAGGGCCACAGGGAGCCAGTCCCACCCACCTGAGCCTCTTCCTAGACATGGACAGCAGGGCCACAGGGAGCCAGTCGAACCCACCTGAGCCTCTTCCTAGACATGGACAGCAGGGCCACAGGGAGCCAGGTCCACCCACCTGAGCCTCTTCCTAGACATGGACAGCAGGGCCACAGGGAGCCAGTCCCACCCACCTGAGCCTCTTCCTAGACATGGACAGCAGGGACACAGGGAGCCAGTCCCCTCCACCTGAGCCTCTTCCTAGACATGGACAGCAGGGCCACAGGGAGCCAGGTCCACCCACCTGAGCCTCTTCCTAGACATGGACAGCAGGGCCACAGGGAGCCAGTCGAACCCACCTGAGCCTCTTCCTAGACATGGACAGCAGGGCCACAGGGAGCCAGTCGAACCCACCTGAGCCTCTTCCTAGACATGGACAGCAGGGCCACAGGGAGCCAGGTCCACCCACCTGAGCCTCTTCCTAGACATGGACAGCAGGGCCACAGGGAGCCAGGTCCACCCACCTGAGCCTCTTCCTAGACATGGACAGCAGGGCCACAGGGAGCCAGTCCCCTCCACCTGAGCCTCTTCCTAGACATGGACAGCAGGGCCACAGGGAGGCAGTCCCCTCCACCTGAGCCTCTTCCTAGACATGGACAGCAGGGCCACAGGGAGCCAGTCCCCTCCACCTGAGCCTCTTCCTAGACATGGACAGCAGGGCCACAAGGAGGCAGTCCCACCCACCTGAGACTCTCCTCCCAGACATGGACAGCAGGGCCACAGGGAGCCAGTCCCACCCACCTGAGCCTCTTCCTAGACATGGACAGCAGGGCCACAGGGAGCCAGTCCCCTCCACCTCACCTGAGCCTCTCCTCCCAGACATGGACAGCAGGGTCACAGGGAGCCAGTCCCACCCACCTGAGCCTCTTCCCTGACATGGACAGGAGGGCCACAGGGAGCCAGTCCCACCCACCTGAGACTCTCCTCCCAGACATGGACAGCAGAGCCACAGGGAGCCATGTCCACCCACTTGAGACTCTCCTCCCAGACATGGACAGCAGGGCCACAGGGAGCCAGGTCCACCCACCTGAGCCTCTTCCTAGACATGGACAGCAGGGCCACAGGGAGCCAGTCCCCTCCACCTGAGCCTCTTCCTAGACATGGACAGCAGGGCCACAGGGAGCCAGTCCCCTCCACCTGAGCCTCTTCCCAGACATGGACAGCAGGGCCACAGGGAGCCAGGTCCACCCACCTGAGCCTCTTCCTAGACATGGACAGCAGGGACACAGGGAGCCAGTCCCCTCCACCTGAGCTTCTTCCTAGACATGGACAGCAGGGCCACAGGGAGCCAGTCCCCTCCACCTGAGCCTCTTGCTAGACATGGACAGCAGGGCCACAGGGAGCCAGTCCCACCCACCTGAGCCTCTCCTCCCAGACATGGACAGCAGGGCCACAGGGAGCCAGTCCCACCCACCTGAGCCTCTTCCCTGACATGGACAGCAGGGCCACAGGGAGCCAGTCCCACCCACCTGAGACTCTCCTCCCAGACATGGACAGCAGGGCCACAGGGAGCCAGTCCCACCCACCTGAGCCTCTTCCTAGACATGGACAGCAGGGCCACAGGGAGCCAGTCCCACCCACCTGAGCCTCTTCCTAGACATGGACAGCAGGGCCACAGGGAGCCAGTCCCCTCCACCTGAGCCTCTTCCTAGACATGGACAGCAGGGCCACAGGGAGCCAGGTCCACCCACCTGAGACTCTCCTCCCAGACATGGACAGCAGGGCCACAGGGAGCCAGGTCCACCCACCTGAGCCTCTTCCTAGACATGGACAGCAGGGCCACAGGGAGCCAGTCCCCTCCACCTGAGCTTCTTCCTAGACATGGACAGCAGGGCCACAGGGAGCCAGTCCCCTCCACCTGAGCCTCTTCCTAGACATGGACAGCAGGGCCACAGGGAGCCAGTCCCCTCCACCTGAGCCTCTTCCTAGACATGGACAGCAGGGCCACAGGGAGCCAGTCCCACCCACTTGAGCCTCTTCCTAGACATGGACAGCAGGGCCACAGGGAGCCAGTCCCCTCCGCCTGAGCCTCTCCTCCCAGACATGGACAGCAGGGCCACAGGGAGGCAGTCCCACCCACCTGAGCCTCTTCCCAGACATGGACAGCAGAGCCACAGGGAGCCAGGTTCACCCACCTGAGCCTCTTCCTAGACATGGACAGCAGGGCCACAGGGAGCCAGTCCCCTCCACCTGAGCTTCTTCCTAGACATGGACAGCAGGGCCACAGGGAGCCAGTCCCCTCCACCTGAGCCTCTTCCTAGACATGGACAGCAGGGCCACAGGGAGCCAGTCCCCTCCACCTGAGCCTCTCCTCCCAGACATGGACAGCAGGGCCACAGGGAGCCAGGTCCACCCACCTGAGCCTCTTCCCAGACATGGACAGCAGGGCCACAGCGAGCCAGGTCCAGCCACCTGAGAGCCTGGCATACCTGTGGTCAGAGCATCTTATGCTGAGATTTTGAGAGCAGTTATGAGGCAAGAGATCCATCTGCAAAGCCACTGCTCAAAAGCTTTCACTGGTGAGGTTGCATTTCCTGAAAACCCTCAACTTGTATATAGAGATTAAACAAATTTAAAAAACAGATCACGTGTGATAGCTGTCAAGTTTTTCATTGTTTGAGTAGAAGGTTGGGGGAAAGAGAGATCAGACTGGAGTCAGGAAGAGATGGAGGATGGTGGGGGCAGAGCAAGTGGGGCAGCCATGGCAGGACTGTAGAGAGATGAGGGCCATCATGATGTGCAGAGATGTGCAGACAGACGACTTGCAGGTCCCCGAGTCTGCATGGGCTAGTCCTTTGCTCTGCTGCTGAGGGGCCCAGAAATGTTGTCACCTAGGAGGAGGACATGCAGCACCAAAATAAGCGTGGGGCATCTTGTAGTCCTTTAAATACTAGAGAGAGATAAGAAGCCTCACCCTGCTGGGGACATGCCAGAGGGACCCAGGATCCACCAGCGGTGTCCCATGGCTGTAACTGGAACAATTTGAGCAAAATAACAACCAGTGTTGGCCATGACTCAAAGTATGAAGTAGCTGAGCCACGCTGATGGGTAGTGTTCCTGACCTGCAGCTCTGCAGGGAGGAGGAAGCTGGATCCCACTGCTCACTGTGCCTTAGGAAGCTGCTCCCCAGTCAGGTAGGGCCGTGGGAACACATGGGACAAACTCCAGGTAAAGCACATTCTACCATATACCTGACCAGCCCTTCTCAAAACTGTCAGGGCGTGGAAAACAGGCAAGTCAGGGGCTGCGCAGCACTGCAGCTAAGGCCACGTCACCAAGACACAGTCCTGGGGCAGAGAAGGGCACAGGAAATGTCCGTGAGATCCAAAGAGCGCCAGGGTCCCTCCTGCCAGCCTGCCCTGCCCGTGGGCCCTGGTGAGGAGGCGGTGCCAGCAGGAGGGAGGCCTGTGCTGGCTTGGTAGCTCATCTGTGGATCCAGAATTATCCCAGGGAAGGAAAGACTCCATAACAGTGAGGTGGAGCCTTAGGAAGAGCCCCTGTTCCCCGCCAGTGGGCCGCCTCCCGGTGCAGCCGAGGGCTCTGGCCAGAGGCTGGTGTGGTGTGTCCTATGAGGGGGAGGCTGTGAGGCCCATGGTCTCCTCCCCTCCCTGTGCCTTGAGCCTCTCTCTTCCCCAGCCCCTCTCCTGCCCAAGGCGCACCTGCTCCTGACTACACAACCTGGCACAGGGTTCCCCGCAGTGAGTGGGAAGAGTTGCCCACCAGACGGGGCTTTGCACAGCCCCTTCCTCCTCTGTGGGTCTGAGGGCCAGAGGAAGCGGTTGCAGGAAAACAGTCACCGTCTCCTTTTCACAGACAAGGAGTGTTCACAACGCTTTGTTTCTGCCTCAAACGGCTCCAGTTTATGTCCCTGGGGCTGTTGGACTTCCTTCAGCCTGGCTCAGAACTTGTGTTTCTTTGTAACTTTCTAAAAGATTTGGCGTGCTTCAGGCAACTTTCCTGCAAAGTGAGGCCTGAAGCTTTCTCAGCTGAAGCAGGAGGGAAAACGGTTAATTCCACTCCCGGTGACAGCGCGCAGTGACAGCGTCTGCAGGAGTTGACGCGGCGGTGAGGAGCGCGGAGGAGAACCGAGTCACAGCTGCGCGCGGCAATCAGGGGAACATCAACTCCGCCGCCCCAACACCATTAATACGCGTGTCAGCGAGAGCGGATCTCATCCGTGTGCGCACTGGAACCGTTCAGGAGAGAAAATGAAGCCCATCCTCAGGGACGGACTTTCCTTTTCTCCGAGAGGGTCTTCATTATTCAGGCATTGTGATGCTTTTCCTTTATTTGTGTAAAGATTAAATTGCACATGATTTCTAGTGTTTCTGCTACTCCGACTGTCATAGGCCACGACCTTCATGCGAGCGAGATAATAGATACATCGTCTGCGGCTCCCGCGTCCGCTGTTCTGCCACAGCTCAGTACTTCCCATTGTTATAAGTCGAAAGCAATTAAATAAAAATACAGGAGAAGGCACTTTGAGGATGCTGAGAATTTCATATATCTTTTATGTGACCGTCTCTGAGCTCCAAGCTGCGCTATTTTCTAGTGGAAGGTTGAGGACCAGGAAACACATGAGTGGAGCCTGAATTAAGGAAGAAATGAAATGTTCCTGGAGACGTTCACCTGCCACCATCACGTGGCCCGAGAAGCTTGCTCCCTCCTCCCAAGGCTCTGACAGGAGGCTGGCAGGAACCAGGTGCTGCACCATCTCTAGCTCACGGCCTTCTCCTTGGCTCTCCCTCCACACACGACTTAACAACATCTGAGAAAATCTCCTAGAAAAAAAAATAGTGATTCTCCATCTTCTAAAAGGTCCCTCAAGTGGTAGGAATCACTATTATTTAAAGTTATTAGCATATTTAGGCACAGATGTCATCATCAATCAGACACATGGGCTGGAGCCTGCACTTCAGACTTTGCCTTTAACAAGAACTACTAACTTGGACAAAATGGCAGCACCATTTTCCATAATATCCACTTCCTGTTGAACCACAAAACTCTTCACTTTCCTTACCTGTCTCATTCCCAAGGTCCTTCTCCTTTCTTGCCATGCTGAGAGGAGGGAGAACCCCAATCCAGTTGCTGAGGACCTCCCTTGGCTGACCAGGAGTCCACATTCCTCAGGTCCCTCAGCTAACTCCAGTCAGGTCCCTCCAGGGCACGCACATCTCCTCTCCCAGAGGGATCACAGAAACACCCAGTGCTCCTGCCCTCAAGACTCTGCCCTCTTCTGTTTTTGCTACCGTCCATCAGTGTGGTATCAGACAAGAGGACTCCAGCACTGTCTCTGTTCCAAGCTGTGGGTGGAAAAGCAGCCCAGGCTGTGCTTGACCAGGGGCAGGGGCTCCTCCAGCCCCAGCAGCATGGTGGAGGGCACCCTCCCTTCAGAGCTGTGCATTTCCACCCATCCTCGTGGTCTCTGCTGAGACGGGCTGCTCTGCAGCTCCCACAGCTTCTGTCTTGCCACCCATCCACCATTGCTAACGTGCAAAGCAGGATCTCCCAGGGGCAAGAGGCCTCCCTGGTAATGCCCAAGCTGCTGGGCACTCAAGATACCTGAAACTATGCTAGAAATCATGGAGTGATGTGACCTGGTGCTCTGCCACCAAGGGCCACTTCTTAAGACTGGTGCAAGGACACAGCATCCTTACGGGAGAAGGAAAATACAGCAGTGTCTCTGAACCAAGCTACAGCTTTAGGCTGTACCTGGGGATGCTGGGGAGAGGTGCAGTTGTCACAGGCGGGGAAGGGCATGTGCAGAGGTAAGAGATGTTGGCAAAGACCCTGCAGTGTTCAGGACAGTTCCCGCACTGTAAAGGCCTGGCTCAAAGCATCAGCAGAGTCAAGATGGAGAAATCCTGACCTGGCGTAAAATAAGAGAATGAGAGAAGGTATCCACACAGCTGGACTGCAAGGGTTGGACCCAGAGAAGCCCTGGAGCCCTCCTTCAGCAGGATCGTGTCCAAGAATCTGGGCGGTGGAAAGGCAGGTTGGAGCAGGGTGCATTCCCTTAGTGATAAACAATGTGGTTTCTTAAAAATAAATTTAAAGTGAAGAGATCAGAAGATAACCATGCCTAGTGCAAATTCAGATAGCTCTCCCAGCCCCACACCCAGTGCTTAATTTTTGAATCTGTCACATTCCTCACACTCCCAGGAAGTTCCGGGGTTGGCACTCTGTACCCACTATTTGCTTATTCCGGTCCCCAATAGATAAAATCACTCCTCCAGTTTCCCTCAAGGCCCGTCTAATATTCAACCACTCTGCAAATACACACATTCACTCCAACCCATGTCGCACAAACTCATGGACAGCAGTTCCACCCCATGCCAGGTGACCATTTCCCATCAGTATTTTACAATAGCAGTTTTAAACAATGAACACATTTTCCAAAAATTCTTTAAAAAGTCAGTAGTTTGTCAAATTTGATATGACTAAGATCCTCAACACCTTCAAAAAATAATTGACTGGACCTTTTGGGAACAGAAGAATAAAACTAAAGAATGTAGAACAGACTTTGGCTGAGGTGCAAGGCACCGTGCTTGCAATGCACGCCCGTATTGGAGCCGCATCCTCTGGTGCTCAGGCAGCCTAAGTTTGCGGAGGCAGCAAGAATCCTCAGCCCTGGTGCATTCCGCTGGCCCTGCCCTCTCAGGGAGCATGCACAGTGATTCTTCCCCCTTCTGTTCCGCTGTAAGAGGGCTCCCAGGTTCCCAGGCACTCTGTTCACAGCCTGGGACTTGCCACGGCCCAGCCAGCTCCCATCCTCTAGCAGTGCAAATTGATTGTCAAATCATAATTGGAAACAGTTAAGAATTAATAGGAAACCCAACCTATATTCTGTTAAGGTTTTTAGTCTGTTCCCTAAGCAAGGTTACATTCAATGGCACCTTAAAGAGATGCAGTGAATGAGCTTGTCATACAGGAACAGCATTGCAAGCACACACATATTTCTTTACTAAGTTACAGCATCCATTCAGCCTGGCCTGGGAAGGCTTTTACTGTGATTCTGCACCTGTGTGTGTGTGCTGTGTGCACACACCGGGTGTTCACGAGTGTGCGGGTGTGCACGTTGGTCTGGGTGTATGCACACTGTCGGTACCTGTCCCCACCATGATTTCTATGACTTCCTTCATTACCGTGAATCATCAGCTGAAAGTCAAACCTGATCAATTAAAGACCAAAATATAAAACCAGGAAAAGGCTGTCTGAGCTCCTTGTTGGTGAATTACAATTAGCAAATAGATGCCCCTTCATTGTTCCTATCATTAAAAAAAAGTGCAGGCACTGCTCGGCGGGAGGATTTCTGCTAATCAGTAATGTCCATCTGCAGCCTTTGTGTAGCCAGTGCGAGCCGCTCCGCTCTCCTCCACAGGCATGTTGATCGTGGTCTCCCGAACGCCCAGAAGCCCATAGGTCAGAGAACAGCGTTTTGATGGATTATGGGATTGTAACTGTCCCTGCCAGTTGACAGCTTTTATTGGCCGGGAGGATGAGCCTGTAAACCTGTATATAATTATTGTATTAAAGTCACTGTGCCTCTGTGTCGCTGGCACTTGTTCAGGGATCAATGTGAAGATAATTTCAAAAATGAATAGTAAGTATTGATCGTCCCATGGTGGGGCCTTATCAGTGGCCGAGGCTGAGGGCTGCGGATGATAACTTCAATGTCATTTATGATGATATGATGCGGATTGCCGGGCAGCAATTTAAACAAAGGGCTGATTTAATTCACAGTGGATTTTTGTATTGTGATGGGTAATAAATCACAATCCATGTAATTTTTAGAAATGAACACATGTTGGCAGTAGTTCAGGGCAGTTCCTAAGAGATCTGAAAATGACCAGGGAGGGAAACATCAGGCTGGACCCCCTCTGAATGATTGGGCTTCGCTTGATTCTGGCATTCACATGACCTTGGGGTCCCTGCTGGCAGCTGCTGGTTAATTTTCTTCACTGAGGACACAGTTTAACTTTCTATCTGTCTGCCAATTACCTGACATTTTCAACTTATCACCTTCTATTTTTTAAATGATTGGAGGCACATCCACATTTTGACATTTTTTTTTTAAAGCAAGTATTCGTCTTGTTTGTGGCTGAGGCATCTCCGTCATCCTGCAGTAACATCCCCTTTTGTTCTAACGAAAATTAACCCGTTTACACAACCACACAAAGAGAAAATCCAGGCGTTTTTAAATCGCTGCTTCCAACACACCCTGGCTAGGTGCTGTGGCCTCTGGATTTCAGCCCTGTGCCTGGGGACTCACAGATGCCCTCCCGGGAAGTTGCCCTCAGTGGCACTTGCGTGAAGAGGGTTTTGCTCTTTAAAAACAAATCACTGCAAAGTAAATCATTAAGCAATATTGGAATAACACGAGCAGATTGATTAAGCCCTCTAAGAGTAGAAAAATCACAGCAACTGTCATGAATGATAACTTGTTGATTTCAGTTACTATAATGCTAACCATTTATTTTATAGCCATTTGTTTCAGAGGAAGGGAATTTTGACATTTCGAGCTATTGGATGGAGATCCCTGCAAAGAGTATTAAAGGATTAAAACTAAAAACAGAATCCAGGGGAGGCTGGGTCTGGGGAGCGCGTTGCCCTGGATCCACCCTGACATGCCAGCAGAGCCTGAGCTGGCGCCCTCCGCCCAGAGGCCTCTGGCCGGTTGGGCCCTGTTTAGGTGGGTCCCTGCAGCACCTCAGCCACAGGCAAATTAAGTGAGCCTGCAGGTAAGTGACTCAGACCCAGCAGGGACCTGGAGAGCGTTCCCCAGCACATAGCTCATGGCTTGGGCTGCGTGACCGAGCCTCTGCAGCCGGAAAACGGAAAGAGGCAGTCCTGTGAGAGACCATTTCCTCATTTTCCATCCTCCTGTTTCCTAACAGTAGCCAGGGACCTCGCCCTTCCCTCGCTCCCAGTCCATGGTGAAGAGACTTCCACTTGTGATCCGTCCCTTGCTGTGCCAGTTTTAAGCCACGAGGTGCCCTAAGAGTCCACGTGAGCATGCGCATCCTGCTCCTCCATCCAGCATACAGTCTGTTTACAAAACAGCTATTAGCACTGGGCATGGAGTTCCCACGCCCCTGCCGAGTGCCTCCGAGTCCTTCCCTGCTCGGGTGGCTGTGTCTCTTAGCTCCTGGAGGCACGTTTGCGGCCCCGCACCCCACTGCTCCCCAGTTTCCCCCTCCCTGGGACTAGAGAGGCATGGCTCTCCCTCTGTCTGTCACGGCCTGGGCATGGTCCTGCTGTCCTGGGAAACACTTACCGATTAGGAGTGTGGTCACTGTCTGCAGCCTGGTGCCCCCTGTGCCTGGCTCCTGCCTCAAGCTCTGTCCCCTCTGTCCCCTCTGCTCTGCCTGGGGCTGGGGTCCTCCCTTACCTGCAGTTCCTTTGAAGGACATTGAAAGACCTCTGTGCCTTCACCCAAGCCAGTGAGTGGGAAATCGTTTTGAAGAGTGTGTGGAAGGGAGAGAAAGTCTTGGGGCGGGCAGGAGGCTGGGAAGGTGAGCAGGGCTGGTCACATGGAAATGGAGGAATGGTTTCTAGGACAAGGGCCACTTGCAATCCCACTGCTTCCATATTCTATTGTTCTGATGAATTATCCATTTAATAGCTTCCTAAGTAATCATTTTGGAAAGTTATACCAATAAAATACTATAGTCTTTAAAATTTCCCCAATTTAAGGCCTCATTACCTCCTGTAATAAGTGCCACTGCATTCACAGCACCATACTGTAGTTAAGAGCCAAGCAGAGCTAACAAGGAGCACGCCTCTCCAACTGCGAGCTCCCCACGTCCGGTGGTGTTCCCAGCCCCCTTTCCATGACCCTGGGAGTTGCTGATGGCTGCCTCCATTTGGAGGTGCTGGTCCCCTCTAAAGTGGGGGTGTGCATGCATGGAAGGCCTTGGCTGGCACCTCTTGTGTGTGTGTTCATTCTGGTCTTCTTTAATTCCAGTATCTGCTGGAATACTCTGTCCTGAGAGAACCTGAGCAGGATGACCTTCCCTCCAGGATCTATCTAACTTTAACAACCATGCTGGGACGAAGCAGGACTCTACGCGGAGCTAAATCCTTCAGATGACCTGACTGATGACACTGATGTCGTTGATATCAACACTTGCATCAGTAACACAGGGTCTGCAGAGGATCACATCCACACAGTGCTCAGTGATCACACGTGGGGTCTTGCTGTATTTTTACAGGCAGGAACAGAGACAGTGTGCTTTCTGTCACTGTCATTGCCAAAAGGACTTCCTCTTTATCCTCCAAAGGCAAGGCAGGTGGGTGCAGTCACTTCCTTGCTGCCCCCTCGGGCCCGCAGGGCTGTGGTTGTTCCCACTCTGCAAGTAAGAACAGGCCGCATCCTCTGCCCCAGGGACGGAGACCTCCTGGGCAGGGAGGTTTCCGCTCAGTACTCGACTCCGAGGCTCAGCCAGAGTCTGTCGTCCCACAGAGACATTGTTTCCCCTGAGTGGGTGTCCACCTAGGCAGCTTTAGAGAGTAAAGAATCCATTCTGGTCCTTTGGAACCTCAAATGCAGGAGGTTTCATTATGTTTCTGCATTATCTATTCTGAAGATATCCATTTTCAGTTTCGGGGAAACTAACAAACACCCAGTTTTACTTTCTGGTTAAATGAGAAATTTAATCACATTTCAACTTTTATCTACAGACTAGCTCTTTACCTCTGATGATCTTGAACTTCTCCCCAAGCCTTTATAGTTTTGGGAAATAGTAAAGGGTAAGAGCAAATCCACTCCCTAGGATTCCTGGAAATAGCTCACAGCCAGGGCCACCCCTCACCAAATGGCTCAGGTGAGATTGAGGGTGCCTCTCCCCTCCCTGGACAAGGCCAGGCATGGAGCCCCCCACACTCATGGGGACACAGGGAGATGCTTGGCTGCACTGCTTGTCCCACTGACATGTCCATCAAAATGCTGGTCCTCCACACATTGGCTGGACGTCTCCTTCCCCAGACACATCCTCAGCCTGAGCAGCAGAGGCAAACAGACCAGACCCCAGAGAAGCATCTGCCATGGGGTGAGCCCTGCCCTGCTCTGGGGCCCCAGCTCTGTTCATTTCTCCTGGCCCTTGACCTACGTGCAGGCCTCGTGCTCAGAGCCCCCCCGCCCGCCCGACATGTCAGTAGCCCCTTCCGTGGCCAAGTTCTCTTCACCCTGCAGGTAGTCTCGTGAGTGCAGCCTCTCTTCATGAGCCCGGCTCTGTTCTCTGCTGGACTCCAGTCTTTACAGCCAGGATAAATGCACCCTGCTCAGCTGACCCAACCTGTTACCCGCCTGCCTCCTCCTCTGCAGGTCCAGTGGTCTGACTCGTCACTATGTCAGAGTCTGCACTACCAGTTAACTCCGTTTTGAAAGAGAAGACTTCGGAGTCGTGTGCAGGCAGGCAGAGGAGTGCCGCTGGCTGTGGAAGCTGCAGGTGAACAACCTGCCACGCTCACACTGTTCTCCACGGCTCACCTGTGGGTCCGTGGGTAACAACAAGGAGACCAAACACCACCACCCCAGGAGTAGAGGCGAACACGAGTATCAGACAAGCACCACGCCAGAGCGCGGCCTGGGCCCCACACGGACCTGCTCCACCTGTGTGTGAGCAGCACACCTGAGCCTCCCACCAGGAGAAAGCCCCGCAGTGCAAACACACCCTGGCCGTCCCCTTCCGAGAATGCTGGCCTGATGTCAGAGTGCACACGTGTAATCCCTGCTAGTGGACAGGGTCAGAGATGCGAATAAATCAATATATCCGACTATTCTAAAATAATTACTATTGATCTATGGAGGACTGGCATTCTTGCCTTTATATTTGAATATTGATATATATGACACCCTGGAAATCCAGTCTTTGAAGTAAAATGATGATGACACCTTCTAGAAACACCCATCTCCAGGGGGCTTGAAGCACTCTGGTTTCTGAATCCCCATCTCTGCTCTCAGCTGCCCTACCCCCAGCAGAAGGGACCCCCCTTAGAATGTGCTGGAACTTTGCAAGTCCTGCTTCCTGCTGGAAACACACACTTCCTTCAGCTAGCACAGGGGAGGTGGTTTTCCAAAGCACCTTCCCACAGGGTGGGCAGGCTCAGAGAACAGGAAGGCCATGGTGGGTGCTCCTGGGGCATGGGCTTCCGTGGGCACCTGCAGAGGCCCCCTGCCAGGCGCAGGTGCCTTGCCTCCCACAAAGGGGGCTGACACAAGGCCCCAGATTCACCTTCACTCCCCTGGTGGAGGCTCTTCAGTTGACCCTCCCACCAGGCGACCCATACACCAGGAACAAAGCCCCTCAGAGCACAGCGCTCGTGGGTGGAGTGACAGGGAATCCGAACGGGGACACGGAGACTGTCCAGAAAAGAGGCATTGTTAAAATGAGGCAGTGACGGGGTGACAACCAGGAAGGAGGACGCGGGACAGGCAGGTGGCCCCACATCTGAAGGGGACGCCTCATCACGCTGTGGACACCTGAACAATAGGCAGGTCTAGTGTGAGGGAGGACAGCAACCCAGGAAGTGGACAGACGTGGCATGGCTGAAGCTAAGAGCATGCATTTGACAGATGCCACCATGGAACCTCACAAGAGCCCATGGCACTGAAGAAGCTGGAGAGAGGTGGGGGGGCAGGGGTAGTGGAGGGGGAAGAGAGAGGTGGGGGGACAGTGGAGGGGGAGGAAAGAGGTCAGGGGGTAGGACAGTGGAGGGGGAGGAGAGAGGTCAAGGGGAGAGGGCAGTGGAGGGGGAAGAGAGAGGTGGGGGGGCAGTGGAGGGGGAGGAGAGAGGCCAGGGGGTGGGGGCAGTGGAGGGGGAGGAGAGAGGTCAGGGCGAGGGGGCAGTGGAGGGGGAGGAGAGAGGCCAGGGGGTGGGGCAGTGGAGGGGGATGAGAGAGGTGGGGGGCAGTGGAGGGGGAGGAGAGAGGTCAGGGGGTGGGGCAGTGGAGGGGGAGGAGAGAGGTCAGGGCGAGGGGGCAGTGGAGGGGGAGGAGAGAGGCCAGGGGGTGGGGCAGTGGAGGGGGATGAGAGAGGTGGGGGGCAGTGGAGGGGGAGGAGAGAGGCCAGGGGGTGGGGGCAGTGGAGGGGGAGGAGAGAGGTCAGGGCGAGGGGGCAGTGGAGGGGGAGGAGAGAGGCCAGGGGGTGGGGCAGTGGAGGGGGATGAGAGAGGTGGGGGGCAGTGGAGGGGGAGGAGAGAGGTCAGGGGGTGGGGCAGTGGAGGGGGAGGAGAGAGGTCAGGGGGTGGGGCAGTGGAGGGGGAGGAGAAAGGTGGGGGGGTAGTGGAGGGGGAGGAGAGAGGTGGGGGCGCAGTGGAGGGGGAGGAGAGAGGTCAGGGGGTGGGGCAGTGGAGGGGGAGGAGAAAGGTGGGGGGGTAGTGGAGGGGGAGGAGAAAGGTGGGGGGTCAGTGGAGGGAGAGGAGAGAGGTGGGGGCGCAGTGGAGGGGGAGGAGAGAGGTCAGGGGGTGGGGCAGTGGAGGGGGAGGAGAGAGGTCAGGGGGTGGGGCAGTGGAGGGGGAGGAGAAAGGTGGGGGGGTAGTGGAGGGGGAGGAGAGAGGTGGGGGGTGGGGCAGTGGAGGGGGAGGAGAGAGGTCAGGGGGTGGGGCAGTGGAGGGGGAGGAGAAAGGTGGGGGGGTAGTGGAGGGGGAGGAGAGAGGTGGGGGGTGGGGCAGTGAGCGGGAAAGGGGAGCTTGAGGGTGGATAACAGGACAGATGTGGTGAGGTTAGGGAAAAAGGCTCTGAGGCCACTTGGGACCGTAGAAAAGAGGCCAGAGATGTTTTAAACTAGAGCAGACATTTCAGCAACTAGACAGAAATGGATTCCAGGAGGGGAGGCTGTGTACAGGACTCAGTAGTGTGACAGTGGGTCATGAGCCAGCCATAGAGGAGGGGACTGCGCCAGCCACCCTCGAGAAAGGTACACCTCCAGCTTTAGAGTTTTAGTTTATAAAATGTGTGAGCATTCAGTGAACATGTATTTTAAATGACTGCAACATAACAAAGCAAAAATTAAAAATGACCATCTGGGACAATAGCCATGGGTGCTAGGGGCAGTCTGTAGTTTTTACCACTATGGGACATTCGTTCAGTATTAAATTCAGTGTATTTGCTTATACACGATCTTCCACAGGGACGAGGTAGCTCAATGCCTGACGCACAGAAGGGGTCAAGGAAACCTGTGTCGTGTAAGTAAATCTCCTTTGTGGAAGGCTATGCAAGGATCTTAGTAAGCTGTTGGCTGTTAAAATAGTTCACCAAGCTATTTGATGTTCCCATAATATTTCAGGACATTTTGCCATGATTCTGCCTATTGCTTGTCGTGGGATATCTTGTCATGTGCTTTTGATCATCATAAGCATGTGAATATTTTCTAGTGACGTGGGTATAGTTGATGCTTGGTCCAGTATAACTTACTTATGTGCATGCTGAGCTTCACTTTTTTGGAAGACCAGATGGATTGTCCAGCAGGCCATGAGCCAAGTGTCAGCACCATCAGACAATGACTTACGACCCTGAATCTGACTCTGGAACACCCCATCTCTCCACCTCTCCCATCCTGCGATCATGCAGAGACCTCAGGGAGGCTGAGACGGGGCTGATCATCCAACCCCAGGTCTAAAGCCAGAGAGGACAGAGGTCACAGACCCCAGGACGGGGGCTTGGGAAGGAGGTTGGCAGGCACAGCAGGGACATCAGGAGGCGGGAGCTGCACTTGTCTCCTCTGCCTTTCAGAAGAAGATTTGACTAGAAATTCTAACCTGGGTGGTCAGGTTGTGGGTGTTGGTCAGCACCAGAGGTGGACCACACTGCCACGGAGGTTGGAACAAAGAGAGAAGACGCTTCAGAAAACACAGGGTGGCCGCAGGTAAGGACCTAGCAGGGCTCAAACGGCAGCAGTGTGAAGATGCTGGTTAGGCGTCTTTGGAACTCAGAATCTTCATCTACAAAATCTCCTCCCACAGTCGCTTCAGGGGCACTGGGTGTGTTGGTCCAGGTGGAACTGCGGAGACACCCTGTGCACTGATGTTCCTCAGCAGGTAGCACCGAGCTCACCTTCCCTCCTTGTGCTCAGGATCCCACGAGTGGCAGGCAGCATCCTCACAAGTGGGGCAAACAGGACCCAGGCTGCCGAAGTTAGAGGAGCAAGTTCAAGACCACATGTCCTCTGACCTGTCAGTTTAAATCCCACGTGAAGAGCGAGCGCCCTGCAGCTCTCCTGCCAAGACGTGAATGAGCTGTGTTCTAAATAGTTCACCTTACAAAGAATCTTCTTTCTGGACGCGAAGAGCTGTGATTTATTAATTTTCCTTTCTATGGTTTGCTATAAACTTTCCCCAGCGTCTTCCTCATCAGTCACCTCTCTATTGAAACTGATAGTGAAACCACAATGCGATTAGTGTAGATTGCAGGACACGTGTGAAATGAAACGGCACGTTTACAATACGCAGGCAGCACCCTGTCAGGAGGCACGGCCAGGGACCTGGGTGAGGCCCAGGAGAGCTTCTCACCACAGCAGCCAATCCAGCATCAAAGGTGACACCGCCAGGCAGAAAGACTTAAAGAGATGGCTGGGGGATGCTACAAAGAACTAAATTAGTGAAGAAACTTAATTATCTTGCCTCCAGCCTTCCCCTGGTCAGTATCCCAATTGAACACACACAAAACTCAGCATTTTTATAGATGTACTGCCTCAGACTCAGAATGATTCTTTTCTTAACCCATCTATCGAGAACTGCATCGGCCATTTTTTTTCGTTTTCTTTGTCTTTAGATTTAGAAACAGCAAGTATCACATCCCATTCATTAAAATATTGATAGTCCTGACCCCTGTTTTTTTTTTTCTTTTCCTTTTTCTTTTTATGCAGCCAATTTTGGTCTTCTTTTCCCCAACTTAAAGAATGGGAACTAGGATGTGTTTAAAGAAATAAATCCTGTAGTACGGGCAACTCAGCTACTTATCAGAATACTGTTGGGCACTCTCTGCTGTTGTCCAGCTGTTCTGTTCACAAACCCATCTGCACCTGTCCTGCTGTCACACAGACATTAGACGACACTCTTCAAGCACAGGGTGCAAGTCTTATCAAGGCCTGGCAATGCTTGGAACCTTCTGGAAAAGTGCTCTCACAGATGAGCCTGGGGAAGGGGGAAGCCTGCTTTCTTTGAGTTTGTAAATTTACTCTCTCTCTCAGTATTTTCAGAGGGTCTTGAAGCCCATCTTACATGGGAAGAGCCCCCGCAGGTGCTACTTCTCATTCCTTCTCTTCTCTCCCTGACTTCTTTGTTCTTAGACTTTTAACCATGCTGCTTGCAACCTGCAGTGTACTGGGAGGTCATCGATGCCCACCTCTCCTGCCCACGTTATTTCAGCTGTGTTGGTAGAGATGGGCACAAGGGGCACCCAAGGAGGCTCCAGGGCTGTTGGAGGGGTGGGTGGGGAGCTGCCCTGGAGAGCATCTTCTGCTGTCCGCTCCTGAGCTGGACAGGAGGCTGGCAGGCCTGGATTTCTTGTGGCTCCAGACTGTTTATTAAGCGCTTGGCCAAATGCATGACTCTAACCCTGGAGTCCTGATGAACTGTGTTGAAAGCCCCATGCTATAGAGGCAGAGGGAGAGAGCAAGCTGGAGATGAGAAAGGGGCACTCTCCCTGGTCAGCCAGACTGACCGGGGAGGATGCCCACGGACCTGGCATGGATCACTCAGAACAGGTATTAATTGCAATGGTTAAGAATACCTTTGAACTCTTTGCTTTTGTTAGGTTTTGATTATTTTTGAAATTGATAATTAAGTTTTTATATGTGATACACTTGAGATAGTTCGTGAAGGGTCTTACACACACACACACACACAAAAAAACTTAGATAATATTTACCTAGTTTCATTGTGCTCTGAAAAATAGCATGTTTTGGAGCAAAAAAACCCAAAACACATAGTTATGAGAATAAAAATAGAAACCACAACAGAACATTTCAGCATAATAGCTGTTCTTGTCAAGCTTGAAGCGTAACACTAACTGAAATGTGTAGACAGAGGTACACGCTTGTGGCTTTGTAGATGGGTGTGCACCAGCCCACTGTTCTGTGAGCCTCTGCCTCACACTTGTGCCTATTTCACAAGCTCAAACACATGCCGAACAAGCGCGTCCACATATTCCGGGTTCCAGTGCCAGTCTCGGTGGTCCTCCAGTGCAGGAGTTATCTGTCTGCACCCCAGCCTTGTGCTCGCCATATCATTACTAGCTCAGGGGGAATCATTCAAACCAATGCAATTTGTTCAATATCGGTCAGTTTGACTCCTGACCCTGTCCCTCGACAGCGTATCCTTGGCAACCCAGACCAGGAGTTAAGTCGGGATGTGCTTATTGGTCTCATCTGCGACAGTGTGTGAGGGCTGCTTAACGTAGCCTGGTCTTTTCACAGAAAATTAGAAATCCAATAATATGCTATATTCTGATCATAGTGGTGTCCACATGAGGAAGACCACAATGGGGGCGAGCTTTCTGGACACTGGGCTGAAGCTGCAGGCCCTTTGGTGGGTTTCTTGCCTGGAGCATGGGATGGGAGCGATTTTCTTTGTTTGGTTTGAGGTTGGAGAGAGGTACCTAAAAATCCTCATCACCTGTTTCTGAGATCACCCCATCTGAAGTGGACAAACTGACCCCAAATTGGCAAAATAAAATTTAAAATGTTGTGAAAGTGCCCCGCAGAAAATGTACGATGTTCTCATTTTTGTATTGTAAATGAGCTAATTACAAAGAAGGCGTGCATCTGTGTATACAGCTGAGAAACTGCAGAAACTGGAAACCTATGAATGAAGGGAGTGATACCCAAACAGAAAACTGAAAATACCGTTCATAGAGAAGCGGTTGTTTCCCAATAACAGCTCAGAGATATGATGCATCAGCAGCCAGGGCACATTTTCTAGCAGACAGAAGGAGAGCAGAGACTGTGGAGGCCTGTGAAGCCATCAGAGGCCGCACCTCAGGAAAGTGGCTGTGACTCAGGTACCCCCAAATTTCAAGTGAAAGAAATCTCCTCCAGCTGATGCACAGCTGGATTTAACTTAATGCTGTATTTCCTTCTTCAAGATTTAAAAGTGATGTCCTTAGTTTTTATGTCAGAATATCCCTGGAGCCCACTTAAACAGGGTGGCACGTATTGCCAAGTTGGAAGCGCAGCAGGCTACCAGCTGCAGGCTAGACAGACCCCTCCCCATGGGAAAGCCCACAAGGTGGGCACCCTGCGTGGACGGCAGGGGAAGAAATGCAGGAGGCATGGCCCTTCACCTGTGGGAACAGCCCTCGGGTTTCCCGGAGAGGCGACCCTTCCCACTGCCCTTCCCACTGCCCGGGGGGCAGGAGGGTCCTCCAGGGAGGACGTGGTGGAGAGGCAGAGTGTCTCTGTGGCATTGAGTGCCTCTGGTCTAGTGACTGTGTAGCTGTGAAACCCATCATCGTGACTCTCCAAGGGGAAAGGGTCCTCGCTTGAATTCCATCATTGCAGACCCTTTTGGAGGAGGCTGAAACGCTGAGATTATCTATCCGGGGGACTCCCGCTCAGCCGCTCTCTGGGCACCTATTGCAGTGCACCCTGGATCTGTTCTGGGTCACCTCTCCCTGTCGCACTCTCAGGCTCTGCTGCCTGGAGCCGCCTCCTCTTCCACCCTGCCCACTTGCTCCTTCTGCAGCAGGGAAGATCCTCGCATGCAGCACTGCTACGCAGAGGCTTTGGGTGTCCCTTCTCAGGCTCTCTTCCGTCCCAGGGGATCAGAAGGCACACAGAGCCAGGGGTGCAGGCTACTCCTGCTCCCTGCCTGATGGTCCCTGGCTGCCCTCCACAGGGCCTGCCCCAGCCAGTCCACTCAGACCTCCTTCTCCTCCTCTGTCCTGGGGCATGGCCACTGTCCTGCCCAGGCCACACCCACGAGGGCTCCACAGGCTGCACTTTCCCCTCCTGTGCCCTCAGCCCGTCCTGTGCGGTGGCTGGTGTCCTTGGCTCCCTGACGGCGCACTCTGCCCAGGGAGGGCAGACCGAATGCGGTGGGCACCCAGCCAAACTCCCTTCAGGACAGGTCTCTCCCTCCTCTTCTCCTTTGCCTAGCTTGGGTTTCCTCTGGTGGATGGTCTCTCTCCTCTCATAACTCCATCTTGTCAGACACACTTTCGTAAGACGCTACTTGGGGCCACTTTCTGGGCACCTTTGACCCTCCTGTTGGTGTGACTGGCAGGAGCCCCCCAGCCTTGCCCAGGGAAATGAGTCTGCTCGGGTGTGATTGGCGTGGGCCCAGAGCGGGGAGGCAGGGCGATCTCGGGGCTCACTGAGCTGGTGCCTCCTCCACCAGCCGGGTGGGCACACCCTCTCTGGAGCGCAGCCCTCCTAAATTCACAGCCAGCACTGTTCTGCAGGAAGGTGACAAGAGTAGAGGTGACCTCCATGAGCATGCTGAAGGGGTTTGCTTTTAAATTCTGGGTGTGAGCAGGACCGACGCTGTTTCTCTGGGGACACTGTTTTCCCAACCATCTGGATCCTCATTATCAAGTCTCAGTAACAAAGCAACACAGACCTGCACTTCCTGTAAGCGTGGCTGCGGACCACAGTGAAGAAACGTGGCCTTTGCTCTCATTTAAATTTTATTTCAAATCCCACAGAAGGATTCACCCTTTCATTCACTCACCACTCTTACATCTTGTGGAGCTGAAAACATCCTTTCCAAAAATCTCTCTCCGCTGCTAAATTTCTGTCATTTAAACAAGTTTCACACACACACACACACACAGCCTGCCTCTTCTCACAATATGTGTGTGTGAATAAATTGTTAATTTGTATAAAGATCAAGTTTCTTTGAAAACAGACTTTTAACTAAGGTCACACCAAAGCACAGTCATCCTGCCCAATCCTGTCTCCAGAGTGGTCTTAAAACACCACAAGGTCAGGTTGCACCCAAAGTATACTGCAGTTGTCAGCAAAATCACACCTTCAGAAAAGCCACCTGTGAGTCATAATACGCATGGAGACACTTGTCCCCGGACAGGGAAATCTGCTTTCCAGAGGAGAAAAGGTGCGGAAGCAAGCCGGTATCTAGGCCTGCTCTGCTTTTGTGAGGTGGGCTCTGGAAGGCGCCCCCAGCTGCCATGACTAGAAGACCAAAGGTCTGTGACGCAGGTTCCTCCCCTCCTCTGTGTCCAGTGTGTCAGGCTGCCGTCCACAAGAGGAAGGCCTCCTGGGAGCAAAGTCTGAATGTGAAGCAGCCGGAAGGGGTTTGGGGGTCGGTCCCCCACCCAGTGCCACCATGATGCTGTGTACCAGCCCCGAGCCCACCAGGCAACTTGGCTGGCTCAGGCCTGGGCAGTGGAGTTTCTGACCACAAAGGCACCAGTCCCAAGAAGCCAGCTCTCTGCTGCACCCCGACCATCTCTTCTGGGCCAGGGCTGGGCCTTCTGTGTGGAGAATGCACGTGATGTGTGGGATCTAAGCTCTGAGCCTTGGTCTGAAGGGAAAAAAAAAAAAACTTTTTAATTTTACATTTCAAAAGACATTTATGTTTCAAATTGTCCTGCGCCTTGAAAAGTTGATTTGATGCTTTTTAAATATAGTGATTCAGAAAATCATGTTTTCCTTTTTATTTCTGATTTTGAGCCAAGTTCATAATTTTTATATTAATGCAAATCATGCTTTTTATTTTTTCCTTTGTATTAAATAAGTGTTCAAAATACTCCTTGAAATTTCTTTCTTAAAATGAGAACGTGTCGCTGTTAGCGCTGCACGTGAGGACAGCGTTGACCAGTCCCCGCTCTGGTGACCAACAGCCACAGACGGGGAGGGTTCCAGTGCAGAGCCCGCCACGGGACCTGAGCAGGAGTGCTCCTTGAGCCCCTCAGCAGCAGCTTTCCAGAGGTCACCACCATCAGGGCTAGCCTGTGAGTTCACGCCTCGGCAGTGAGCTGACCACACCTGAGAGGGACCGGAGGGGACGGGAGCGGCCATCGGCAGGTTCTAGTCATGAGCCCTGCAGAAGCCCTGGGTGTCTGCGGCTCCCACTTTGGGGACCTGCCGAGGGACATGAAGCCCACTTGCTGTGCCACAGCATAGGAGCTGAGCACTCCGGGGTGGAACCCCTGAGGCAAGCAAGCAATGAAGACCTGAACTCTTCACCACACCATCCCCTCCATGGTCACTCCGCTCCTGTGGTCATTCCACTCCCATAGCCATCCTGCTGCCATGGTTACCACACTACCGTGGCCATCCTGCTCCCGTGGTCATCCCACTCCCATGGTCACCCCAACTCCCACATTTATCCCTGTCCCATTATCACCCCACTCCTGTGGTCACCCACTATTGTGGTCCTCCCACTGCCATGGTTACCACACCCCCATGGCCATCCTGCTCCTGTGGTCATTCCACTCCCCTGGTCATCCTGATCCTGTGGTCATCCTGTACACATGGTCATCCTGCTACCTTGGTCACCCCCACTCCCATGTTCACCCCTGTCCCATGGTCACCCCACTCTCGTGGTCACCCCACTATTGTGGTCCTCCCCACTCCTGTGGTCCTCCCCACCTCCATGTTACCTGGTCATCCCTAGTCCCATGATCATCTCACTCCAATAGTCATCCCACTCTTGTGGTCACCCCGGCTCCCATGGTCACCCCCGCTCCTGTGGAATCTCACTCCAATGGTCACCTGCTCCTACGGTCACCCCACTCCCGTCACCATCCCAGCTCCCAGCTTGTCACGTGTGCATGGCCCCTCGCTCCCTCTTTTATAAGGAAGCCCTGTGGCTCAGACATGGCCTTCCTCATTCTGAACTTCTTCTACAGGTGCTTGACAATGCTTTGAAAATTTAAAAAGCACTTAATAAACACATTAAAATAATTACTTACAAAATACATATATCAGAGTATATAATGACATTTTATTTTTTATATAATTTTTTTACTTGTACATGGACACAATACCTTTATTCTATTTTTTATGGGGTGCTGGGTGCTGAGGATCAAACTCAGTGCCTTCCACATGAAGGTGAGCACTCTACCACTGAGCTACATCCCCAACCCTATAATGACATTTTAAATGAGATATTCATTAGCCTTTTCAGGAACTTAAGGTCATGTATTCACAGTTTAAAACACTGGTGATTTTTACTGTATGCTAAAAATATTCCTAATGCACGCATTAGGATTTTCAGAAGTTTATAATATTTTCAACTGAGTCATCTTGGGTGCTTAGTCATTGTAAGTACAGTATCGTCTGGGGTACTCTGACATCATTAATGGGGTTCTGTTATGAGATGAGCGTCTGTAAGCGAACACTTGGTTCATTAAGATACTGCAAGATCTTTTTTACCGGGGGATGGAGGGGTGTCCAAGGATTGTAAAATAGAATTAATAAATGAAGCCCTCCCACTGGAAGGTGAAGTTTCCTTTGTGCTTTGCATCTGTCCCTGAGCCACGTCTCAGCAGGTAAGTAGGCACTGTGGTGCAGGATGCTGGGTGGCCTCCACTGTACCACACTGCTATGCCTCAGCACAGCACCCAGGGCCCGAGGATGGGCCACACTCTCCCCTCCCATGGTCACCTCATACTCTGGGTCTCCTCGTTTCTCCAGAGAAGCTCAAAATCCACATGTTAGACTTCATCATGGCTGCCAATCTTACTGGGGTGAGGTGGTATCTTAGGGTGGTTTTGATTTGCATTTCTCTGACTGCTAGCGATGTTGAGCATTTTTTCATGTACTTGTTGATTGATTGTATGTCCTCCTCTGTGAAGTGTTTGTTCATGTCCTTGGCCCATTTGTTGATTGGGTTATTTGTTATCTTATTGTCTAATTTTTTGAGTTCTTTGTATACTCTGGATATTAGGGCTCTATCTGAAGTGTGAGGAGTAAAAAATTGTTCCCAGGATGTAGGCTCCCTATTTACCTCTCTTATTGTTTCTCTTGCTGAGAAAAAAACTTTTCAGTTTAAGAAAGTCCCATTTGTTGATTCTTGTTGTTAACTCTTGTGCTATGGGTGTCCTATTAAGGAATTTTGAGCCTGACCCCACAATCTGTAGATCGGAGCCAACTTTTTCTTCTATCAGACGGAGAGTCTCTGATTTGATATCTAGCTCCTTGATCCACTTTGAGTTGACTTTTGTGCATGGCGAGAGAAAGGGATTCAGTTTCATTTTGTTGCATGTGGATTTCCAGTTTCCCCAACACCATTTGTTGAAGATGCTATCCTTCCTCCATTGCATGTTTTTAGCCCCTTTATCAAATATAAGATAGTTGTAGCTTTGTGGATTAGTCTCTGTGTCCTCTATTCTATACCATTGGTCCACCCGCCTGTTCTGGTACCAGTACCATGCTGTTTTTATTACTATTGCTCTGTAATATAGTTTGAAATCTGGTATCGCTATACCACCTGATTCACACTTCCTGTTTAGAATTGCTTTTGCTATTCTGGGTCTTTTATTTTTCCATATGAATTTCACGATTGCTTTATCTATTTCTACAAGAAATGCCCTTGGGATTTTGATTGGCATTGCATTAAACCTATAGAGAACTTTTGGTAATATCGCCATTTTGATGATGTTAGTTCTGCCTATCCATGAACAGGGTATATTTTTCCATCTTCTAAGATCCTCTTCTATTTCTCTCTTTAGGGTTCTGTAGTTTTCATTGTATAAGTCTTTCACCTCTTTTGTTAGGTTGATTCATGATGAAGTCAAACAACAATGAGTGCTGGCGAGGATGTGGGGAAAAGTGTACTCTTGTACACTGCTGGTGGGACTGCAAACGGGTGCGGCCAATTTGGAAAGCAGTATGGAGATTCCTGGGAAAGCTGGGAATGGAACCACCATTTGACCCAGCTATTGTCGGACTATTTCCTGAAGACCTTAAAAGAGCACACTACAGGGATACTGCCACATCGATGTTCATAGCAGCACAATTCACAATTGCTAGACTGTGGAATCAACCCAGATGCCCTTCAACAGATGAATGGATAAAAAAATGTGGCATTTATACACCATGGAGTATTACGCAGCACTAAAAAATGACAAAATCACGGAATTTGCAGGGAAATGGATGGCACTAGAGCAGATTATGCTTAGTGAAGCTAGCCAATCCCTAAAAAACAAATACCAAATGTCTTCTTTGATATAATGAGAGCAACTAAGAACAGAATAGGGAGGAAGAGCAGGAAGAAAAGATTAACATTAAACAGAGACATGAGGTGGGAGGGAAAGGGAGAAAAAAAGGGAGATCACATGGAAATGGAGGGAGACCCTCATTGTTATACAAAATTACATATAAGAGGTTATGGGGGGAATGGGATAACAAACATGGAGGGAAATGAATTACAGTAGATGGGGTAGAGAGAGAAGATGGGAGGGGAGGGGAGGGGGGATAGTAGAGGATAGGAAAGGTAGCAGAATACAACAGTCACTAATATGGCAGTATGTAAAAATGTGATGTGTAACCGATGTGATTCTGCAATCTGTATTTGGGGTAAAAATGGGAGTTCATAACCCACTTGATTCTAATGTATGAACTATGATATGTCAAGAGCTTTGTAATGTTGTGAACAACCAATAAAAAAAAAATCCACATGTTAAATGAAAGCATCCTGACGTTAAAATTCTGACATTTTGTCTTATTCACTTGTTTATTTATTCGTGGTGCTGGGGGTGGAACCCAGGGCTGCTGCCTGCTGGGGAAGCACTCTGCCACTGAGCTACATCCCAGCCTTAAATTTTAAAAAGACAAAATCCCCATAGGCCAAGTGGAACCCTCCTGGTGGGGGCAGGGAGACCACCAGCTGTGGCCCCTGAGGTCAACTGAGCAGAGGGTTCCTCCTCAGACAGCGAAGAGTAGTGCTGTGCTGTGGCAGTAGTGACTCCCCTTGTTCCTCCAAGTGGCACACACAGGAAGCCAGGCATCCCCTAGAGACCCTCGGGCTCTGAGAAAGCCAGCAACAGGGTCCCAGGAGGAAGCAGAGAGCAGGCAGCTGCAGACTCGCTGTGGAGGGAAGAGTGGCCCGTGTGCAGTGTGTCTCTGTGCTCAGCCCTGCCCAGGGGCAGCCCAGGACAGGGCTCTTTGCACACTCGCACGTGTGCCCGTCTGTGTGTAGAGAGATCATTCAGTAAGAGAATGGGCCTCTAGACAAGGTGCCAGAGGCAGGGAGGGCAGCCCCACGGGTCACTCCTGTGCACACGCACGGCTGTGTGGACAAGCCTGGATTAACCCAACAGACCCCCTGACCACCTTGCCACCCCGTGCCTGGCCCTCAGACACCCACCGGGTTGCTGGGAGCTCACTGTCTCCTCACAAGCTCGGTTGCTTAAAATCCCAGTTGTGGAAAAAAAATAATAATGTCTGATCCTTTTCCATGTTTTCAAATTCATTAAACTGAAAGAATGGGGTGTGCAATTTTTGTAAACTGAAGAGTCTTTATTCCATCTGATTGATTTATAAAACTATGATCCCACTTAAAAAGTATTCAAATTCATTTTTATGTCACTAAGTTTAAAAATCTACTTATTTGATGCTTGAACCATTTTAACTGATGATGAGATGTAAATATAACTCTGGGATAATATAATTTATTATTGTATTATGTATTTTAATAAATAATGTTAGAAAACATTTCTATGGCTATTAACTAACATTTCATATGCATGCACAGCTGGGTAAATGTTAAGTTAATTTAATCATTTATAAATTATTCTGAGTATATATAATTTTAATATTGCACATCAGAAAGGAAACTCTGTTAACAGTATTTTGTATTATTTTAGTTGAAAAGAGATGCCAACAGGCTGCTATCTCGGTTGGTTCTTTGTTCAGTACTGTCCAAATGAATTCACAATAAAATAAGATTGCTTTTAACAATCCCAACTTGTCCAGGAAGATTGAACTGGGAGATTCCCTTTCCATCAGCCCGGGCACATTTTCTCTGCTGGCCATCCGGACACACACACACAAACACACTTGTAATGAGCGGGTGCTTTATCAAGCCTTTTCTCCATCCTTCATTAAAGGACAGAAAATTGCTCTCTGCCGGCGCAGTCAATGCTGCTTTCCCTCCCAGAAGCACATTCGTTTCACATGCTAGCACCGAATATTGCAGGCAGTTGCAGATTTTAAGTGACAGATTATGCCCAAGTTCAGTTGCCGGCAGAGTTGTGTTGTTTGGCTTGTTGGCATTTTGTTTTGCCTGATTTCTGACCCCGGCAGACTGTCCCAGCAGGAGATGGCCGAGCGCGCGCGCGCGCGCGCACACACACACACACACACACACACACACACACACACGGGAGACGCAGTGCCTTCACAGCATGGGCTTTGTCCTCTGGACGTGTGTGTCCAGATGGCTCTTTAGCCCCGTGGAAGGTGTGATATATGTGGCTAGTTTAGACTAAAAGCACAAACAAAATAGGCAAAGTGTTCTTTCATTGCATTCCTTCTGTTCTTCATTAAATCTTATTGAATTTGTCATCTTTTTTTAATTGCACTTACGTGTAATGGTGGTGATAGGATTTCTTTTTCTCTGTTAATGAGTTAAAAACCTAACAATTTGACAACCTCTGAGAGAACAGTTCTTTCCAAGGTTTTCGAACAAGAACTTATAAATAGCAGCCATGGTGTAACTGTGTGGAGCAGCATCTGATGTGCTAGATTGTAGTCGATGAAATGATTGAGTTCAGCTGCTTTGCAGCACCCACGCGGGGTGGAGGTGGGGGCTGGGGCTTGTTGGAGCAGCCCCCACGCGGGGTGAAGGTGGGGGGTGGGTCTTGTTGGAGCAGCCCCCACGCGGGGTGAAGGTGGGAGGTGGGTCTTGTTGGAGCAGCCCCCACGCGGGGTGGAAGGTAGGGGTGGGTCTTGTTGGAGCAGCCCCCACGCGGGGTGGAAGGTGGGTCTGGGGCTTGTTGGAGCAGCCCCCACGCGGGGTGGAGGTGGGGGCTGGGGCTTGTTGGAGCAGCCCCCACGCGGGGTGAAGGTGGGGGGTGGGTCTTGTTGGAGCAGCACCCAGGCGGGGTGAAGGTGGGGGGTGGGTCTTGTTGGAGCAGCCCCCACGCGGGGTGAAGGTGGGAGGTGGGGCTTGTTGGAGCAGCCCCCACGCGGGGTGAAGGTGGGAGGTGGGCCACGCTTGTTGGAGCAGCCCCCACGCGGGGTGGAGGTGGGGGCTGGGGCTTGTTGGAGCAGCACCCAGGCGGGGTGAAGGTGGGGGGTGGGTCTTGTTGGAGCAGCCCCCACGCGGGGTGAAGGTGGGGAGGTGGGGCTTGTTGGAGCAGCCCCCACACGGGGTGGAGGTGGGGGCTGGGGCTTGTTGGAGCAGCCCCCACGCGGGGTGGAAGGTAGGGGTGGGTCTTGTTGGCGCAGCCCCCACGCGGGGTGGAAGGTGGGTCTGGGGCTTGTTGGAGCAGCCCCCACGCGGGGTGAAGGTGGGGGATGGGTCTTGTTGGAGCAGCACCCACGCGGGGTGAAGGTGGGAGGTGGGTCTTGTTGGAGCAGCCCCCACGCGGGGTGGAAGGTAGGGGTGGGTCTTGTTGGAGCAGCCCCCACGCGGGGTGGAAGGTGGGTCTGGGGCTTGTTGGAGCAGCCCCCACGCGGGGTGAAGGTGGGGGGTGGGTCTTGTTGGAGCAGCACCCAGGCGGGGTGAAGGTGGGGGGTGGGTCTTGTTGGAGCAGCCCCCACGCGGGGTGAAGGTGGGGAGGTGGGGCTTGTTGGAGCAGCCCCCACACGGGGTGGAGGTGGGGGCTGGGGCTTGTTGGAGCAGCCCCCACGCGGGGTGGAAGGTAGGGGTGGGTCTTGTTGGAGCAGCCCCCACGCGGGGTGGAAGGTGGGTCTGGGGCTTGTTGGAGCAGCCCCCACGCGGGGTGAAGGTGGGGGGTGGGTCTTGTTGGAGCAGCCCCCACGCGGGGTGAAGGTGGGAGGTGGGTCTTGTTGGAGCAGCCCCCACGCGGGGTGGAAGGTAGGGGTGTGGCTTGTTGGAGCAGCACCCAGGCGGGGTGGAGGTGGGGGCTGGGGCTTGTTGGAGCAGCACCCACGTGGGGTGAAGGTGGGAGGTGGGGCTTGTTGGAGCAGCCCCCACGCGGGGTGAAGGTGGGTCTGGGGCTTGTTGGAGCAGCACCCACGCGGGGTGAAGGTGGGAGGTGGGTCTTGTTGGAGCAGCACCCACGTGGGGTGAAGGTGGGAGGTGGGTCTTGTTGGAGCAGCTCCCACGCGGGGTGGAGGTGGGGGCTGGGGCTTGTTGGAGCAGCACCCACGCGGGGTGAAGGTGGGAGGTGGGTCTTGTTGGAGCAGCACCCACGCGGGGTGAAGGTGGGAGGTGGGTCTTGTTGGAGCAGCACCCACGCGGGGTGAAGGTGGGAGGTGGGTCTTGTTGGCGCAGCCCCCACGCGGGGTGGAGGTGGGAGGTGGGGCTTGTTGGAGCAGCCCCCACGCGGGGTGGAAGGTAGGGGTGTGGCTTGTTGGAGCAGCTCCCACGCGGGGTGGAGGTGGGGGCTGGGGCTTGTTGGAGCAGGCATTATTTTTTCACACCAAAAGATTAACCCCACATTTCAATGGCTGAAATTCTGCTGGGAAGGAGGGTGACCAGGTGCCACCCTAAGTGCCCTCAGGTGATGGTGGACATAAGGGGTAGCCTTCCGGGAAGGCAGGGGCTCTGTGAACAATCCGCGTGTGCCCTAGTTTCCCTGCGCACGGTGGGAGGAGACCCGCGGGAGCCCGCAGCAGCCACGCCCTCCACTCGCCATGGACAGGGCAGAGGACCGTCAGTTTCTGATCCCCTGTCCCTGCTCCCCGCAGTGTGCTGTTGGGGTGCGTTTGGCGGGTAGGGCGAAGGTGCTTCCCACTGCTCCAGCCGCTCACGGTTGTGACAGACTCCCTCTCCACACGGCGGGCTTCGGGCTCTAGTTTAGATATGATTTATGACGTGACGTTAACCCTTCATTGACCTAGAAATGCCCTAATATTAAAACAGTTTGACACACAGAAAATCAAAAGCCCTTTTATTGAAAGTGCTGTTGTCCGCATCATAAGTTTCCCCCAGTGATGGCACAGCCTCCCCATCAATCCCCCACCCCTATCGAGCCTGGGCTGCAGCACTAATGGACAGACCCTTTGTCATTTCTGTCCCAGTGGCCAGCCAACAGCGCAGAGAAAGGCACTCCGCCGCATCACTTCGGGCATTTCTAAATGACACATCCGAGGCACCAGGTGGCGTTTAAGGGAAAGGACCCATTGGAGGTCGGGGGATGAACCCATGGGGTCCCTTTGTTTAGTTACATGCTGGCCAAATCGTGACTTTCCAGTTTTTGGCCAGGAAATCTGCTTAAAGGAAATACAGGGGGCAGCACTTGTTCAGTGTGTGATAAGGGAGAAGAGAAGGTCTTTTTTCTTTTTTTGTGTCAGGGATGGAACCCAGGGGTGCTTCACCACTGAGCCACATCCCAAGCCCCCCCCCCCCTTTTAATTTTTAGACAGAACCTCACTATGTTGCCCAGGGCCTCACTAAGTTGATGAGGCTGGCCTTGAACTTGTGATCCCCCTGCCTTAGCCGCCCAAGCTGCTGGCCTATGCCACTGTGCCTGGCTGGGGGAAGGAATTTGTGATGTGAACACATCTAACCATTTTGTTCACTAATAATATCAAAACTGAACTGAATGTGGAGAGGGCATGCTTGTTGGAGGCTCAAACTCACCCAGCCACTAGGAAACCCCAGTCCTAAGTGTCCTCTGAGCTGTCAGTGCCCGGGGCCCTTCCCCCTTCCCTGCAGCCCCTCCCGTGGCCCCAGCCTAGGGCAGTGGTCTGAAGTAGTGATGGGCCTCAGAAGCCAGTCTCTCTGAATTCTGTGAATCAGGATTTGTGTTGGGTTGTGCTCACAGCAAGAAATGAGGGTCCCTTACTTTAAGCATATCATGTACACCTACAAGAATAATAGGCTTAATGAGCACTAAATAAACATTTAACAAGAAGTTACCATGTGAGCTGGAGTCCAGAGAACACTGTAACTGCACACCAAGATCTGGTGGGGGGACAAAATCTCAGGAGAGTGCAGAGCCCCCGCCCTGCACATGTGCTCAGAGTGGGGAAGCAGGTCCCTGCCTCTGTCCCTGTTTCCCACCAACTTCCACACACATCAAGCCCGTTGTGTCTGCCTGGTCATGTATAATATGGAAGGCAAAGGGTGAAGGAGCACTTGGAGACCTCAGGCATGAAATTTAAAATTGAGTCCTGTCAAATCATAGGAACTCAAGTGTAATTCTTATTGTGTGGGTGACAGCAGGCTAATTAGTAATACCAGGGAGCGTCACCCTTCACCTTTAGGGTCAGGAGCCGATGTACTTCCCCTTGTTTATTAGCTTAACACAAAGGGTCATTATGGTAATCCCACCCCTCCGTGGGGCTTGTTTTTTTTTTTTTTTTTTTTGTCTCCCTTTGATTCTGGTAATAAAGCTTTGTTTGTGAAAAAAATATAATACAGCTCTGACAATCTTTTAATTAGTATCTCTAATAACTTCAAAAGTATTTGCACATATGCACATGAAAATTACAAAGATGGTACTTTAGAAATTGTATAGATCATCTTTCTCTTGTTTCCTCTTTAGAAGAGAGAATGTTAAGAAGGAGAGAGGAAGAGAGAGAATGAGAACAGAATCGAGCACACTCTTTCATTTCCCAATGATGCTTGCTGTTCAAATCTGAAGTCTCCAAGTGTAATCACTCCACCACACATCTCCTGGCTTGACTTGTTTTGTTCTCTACACTGTACTAACCTGCCTTAGCGATTTTATAAGAGCTAAGTATTTCACTAAGCTCTTGCAATATTGAAAGAATCTATATTCTGAGAATTTGAAAACATGTCAGCCGACCTAAATTACATATTGATCAGGTTTAATTGCATGCCACCCATCAGTATTAGGTTTGAAAATTCATAAAAGAGAAATAATGTACTCTTTGTGGATGATTACTTCTGGGGCATTTAAATGAATTCCATCACTTAACCTGGGCTGAGACAGATTATTGAGCCTTGCCATCCAGCCATTCAAAGACCAGTGCAGGAGAGCAGCTGTTTTCCAACTATCAGAGAACGGCAGAGTGCAAACAATATAAATTTATATAGATTTTCTTTTAAGGAAAATAGCAAAGTAAAACATTAAAAGTAAACATTCATTTTTCAACTGCTTCCTGAATCGCCCTCCTCATTGTCTCCTATATAAGCATTCATTTTTAATTCTTTTTGGATCCCAGGCACTCTTTTATTTCAAGTAGTAATTCACATCTTAATTAATATACAGTAATCAAAGAGATAAGCAAGGATAAATGATTCGAAGCTTGGTTTTATTTGTTAAGGTTAATTTTTTATGCAAGTGCATAAAAGGATTTTAATGCTGATTCTTCAGCCGTTGTACCATTTCATTTTCTTAAAAAAGCCCAAAGTTTTGCTTGTTGGAGGCGAGTGCTCTTTAAGAGCTGTCTCCTCACGAAGGTCGCAGTGGCCAGGAGCATGGCTTCGTCATTAGTTTTCAGGATGCTCTTTACATTTAGAAATTATGTTTGTTGGTATTGGTTGTGTTTTGAGAAATTGTGCTTATGTATGTTTTTCTTTACAGATTATCAATACAAAGTAAAAAGAACCAGTTAAAATCATTGGGCTTACTTGGGTAATAGTTTAAGAGCTACATTTTATTTAGACACTGTGCAGTAATAAATATCTGTGAGCATAATTAACTGTCTTTATCTAGCCCAGCCCTGGAGGTGCTGTCCTGGGCTCCGCATTGTCTTCATCGGAAGTTAATGTCCACTTCAGCCTTGGAGTTATCTGGTCTGCGAGGCCTGCCACGGGACTCGGTTTTGAATGGTGGGTTATTAGCTGCAGACACTGGACACGTGCATCACTTTGTCTCATCCTTGGTGCTCCCGGGCATCATGCTTCATCCCTTACCCAGAAAAGGTAACCCTGAGCCTGAACCCTCCTGACAGGTCTGACTTCATTGTTTATTTGACTGAAATTACAGTTGCAGGAGGTAGAAATAACAGCTCCCTGGAGCCAAGGGGCACGGTTGCATCCTGAGCCCTGAGTGAAGTCACAATGGCATCAGCATCCTCTAGGAGAATCAGCTGTCAAATCTAAGACAGCTCAGAGCTTGGTCCCTTAACACATCTGGAGTCTTTACCTTTGGTCAATGGCAAACATTGGCACTGTGCTCGGAGACGAGGTTCTGCCTGAACGCAGCACCCGGCAGCTTCCAACTCCTCCAACCCACGTCTGCAGAGGTGTGAGGGCAAGCGACTGCTCAGCCATGTTTGAGGAGGAAATGAGTGGGAGAGAGGACCACGCAGGGAGGGAGTGTCCTGCAGGAGGTCAGCCTCCCACACTTCATGCTCAGGCGAGTCAGGGACCAGGTGGTCAAGTGACCCAAACTTGCTCACATTTCCTCAGCATCGTATGACAAGAGCACAGTGTTGCTGTGCTGATCTCCTGTCTGTCTAATTAACTGTCGTGCTAGAACATGTCAGCCTAAATCATCCACTAAGCAGAGGTCTTTTCAAATCCCCTTCTAAAAATCAGGCAATAAGCTGTAGTCAGGGAAACTTTGACTTTTCTTTCTTTCGAGGCCTTAAAATCCTTCCCCAACAGATGCCACAAAGAAGAACTGAATTTACTTATGGCCATCCACATGAAAGAGATGCCCTTGGGGAATCCCCAGTCACAGGGTGGGAAGAGGACAGTCTTCCTGGAATGAGAAGTAGAGCTGGGGATGAGGGCAGTGTGGTGTTTAGAGACCTCGAGGAAGTCAGGATGGCTGGGAGGGGCTGTGCTGCCCAGGGGTGGTATCTGATAGAATAGCACTATGGTCTTAGGGGCTTTGCTTGTTTGTTTTTTTAATAGTTGGTGGCCCTGGTAAACTGATTTTCAGATGAATGAAGAGTGAAGAGCATTCTGTTGCTCCTTGGGGTGAGTGTGGCCAGGGAGTTCCATCAATCGGGCTAAAACCATGCCACAGAGCCACCTGTAACACCCATGACAGTGTTGGAGGTAGTACGATGGGGGTGATATGGGTGGTAGCCGGGGTGATGGTGATGATGAAGATGGTGGTGGAGGTGGTGATGAAGATGGTGATGGTGGTGGTGGCAATAATCATGATGACACTGTTGGAGGTAGCAATAGTGATGTGAGAGTGATGATGTTGGTGGTAGTAGATTGGGGTTGGAGGTAGTAGTGATGGTGGTTGGAGGTATGTTGGTGGTAGTGATGGTGATGGAGATGGCAATGGTGATGATGACAGTGTTGGAAGTGGTGGTGCTGGTGGTGGTAATGATAGTGATGATGGTAGTGATGGTGATGATGCTGTTGGAGGGAGTAGGGATGGCAGTGGTGGTGGTGATGTTGGTGGTAGTTATAATAATGGAAATGGTAGGTTGATGATGGTGGTGGTGATAATCATGGTGATCCTGTTGGCATAATAGTACTGGTGGTGTGTGATGGTGGGTGATGATGGTGATGAAGGTGTTGGAGGTGGTGGTAATGGTGGTGGTATGGGTAATGGTGATACTGGTGGTGATGATAGTCTTGATGATGCTAGTGGTGGTGTTGATGGTGACTCTCAACTGCATTCTAGGAGGAAGCAATATGAAGACTTGAAGTCATTCAGCAGGGTGTGTGAAAAGGACCTACATGTAGAGCTGACGAGTGGACCACTGCAGAAGACCTCCATATAAGTGTCACAACCAGCCTCCAAAATAATCCATTAGTATTAACACAGCTTCTAATGCTTGGAATTTTCAATACATTCCACAAAAATGAAAACCATTCATCTGGGGAGGCAATTCAGAGAACTGGGGATAGCAAGTATGTTGAAAGAAAAATAGTAGTTCCAAACCTGGTTCTTACAGACTGTGTGACACTGGCCACATATAAGCCCCTGCCAACATTATGCTCCTTATAAATGCTCAGTTGTAAAATATATCAAAATCTAGATTTTGGGGTGGGGTATGTAAGTAGTCTTTCAATTCTGTAAAAAATCCATCAAGCATTAAGCCCCATGTTTGTGCTTATAGGGTGGGGGAATTAAGATCAAGAGAAGGAAGTTACCTTGGAATGTCCCATTTGTTTTGACCTCAAAAAAATGCTTCTATGATTCTTTGCCACCTGCAAGAGCTACTCAGAAGGAAAAACTCCTGGTAAAATCAACTCATTCAAGATGGAATTATGTGTCTTGTATTCAATAATCTCACCAATGTCACATAATAACATAATACCAAAGACAGGGAGGAGCACACTGGGAAATCATTGTATTGGTATAACATTTTCCTTTGCTTGTTTCCTTTTCCACATTTAAATTATCAACACATTCACATGCTAATTGTGTAGTTATTTAAAGACATTTATTATTATATGTGATTGGAGAAAATTGTCCCATGTATAGTATGCATATTTTATTTTTCAATGGCTTATTTGTGAGGGGAGACCAAATCAAACTAGTTTGCCAGAAAGATGCTTTTGCTGGCCAGTAACTGAGCTATGAGACTTTGAGAAGAAGAACATAAGGTTTGGGTGAAGAGAATGGGATGCTTTTGTCCTGTCTGTCTTCAGGTGGGTTGGAGACAGTGGAATGAGAACCAAGGTTTTCCCAGACTGCCTGAACTTCATTTATGAATGGAGTGGATGAGTAGAGGATGTTATGAACTGCACCCAGGGGAACCCATGGCTGGAGGGGGGGGAGTTCCTTAATAACTGTATCCCAAAGTAGGCAAACCATAATTATCCTCTACATGGAAGTAGACTCTCCTCCAAAAAAACCACCAAACCAAATGTGGACTTATTATCACCTGAAACATTAAATTATACCATAGATATAACAAAGATCAGCGGGAGTTTGAAATTTTTTAATGCAACTTAAATGCTGCCAAGTGTCTAAGAGTCCAACAAGCTCAACTTCAGCTCCTCCGTGGCACTTCCTTGTCTCCAAGTGTTCAGACTCTCCCCTGCAAATAGCTGGTGCTGGGGAGTCTGCAGGAACAATCCCCTGTACCTAGTGGGCTGATCAGAATGGGTAACTAAATCATTGGTGCCTGAGAAACAAAGCCAGAGACCACCTGAGAGTAGTAGGTGGAAAAAGTCACAATGTGGACAGAGTGGTCCATCCCCAACTGTCCTCCATGAGCGTGGTTTACCAGGTGACAGTGTGCACAGTGGTCATCCCCAACTGTCCTCCATGAGCGTGGTTTACCAGGTGACAGTGTGTACACAGTGGTCATCTCCAACTGTCCTCCATGAGCGTGGTTTACCACGTGAAAGTGTGTGCACAGTGGTCATCCCCAACTGTCCTCCATGAGCGTGGTTTACCAGGTGACAGTGTGCACAGTGGTCATCCCCAACTGTCCTCCATGAGCGTGGTTTACCAGGTGACAGTGTGCGCACAGTGGTCATCCCCAACTGTCCTCCATGAGCGTGGTTTACCAGGTGACAGTGTGTGCACACAGTGGTCATCCCCAACTGTCCTCCATGAGTGTGGTTTACCAGGTGACAGTGTGCGCACAGTGGTCATCCCCAACTGTCCTCCATGAGTGTGGTTTACCAGGTGACAGTGTACACAGTGGTCATCGCCAACTGTCCTCCATGAGCGTGGTTTACCAGGTGACAGTGTGCGCACAGTGGTCATCCCCAACTCTCCTCCATGAGCGTGGTTTACCAGGTGACAGTGTGCGCACAGTGGTCATCCCCAGCTGTCATCCATGAGCGTGGTTTACCAGGTGACAGTGTGTGCACACAGTGGTCATCCCCAGCTGTCCTCCATGAGCGTGGTTTACCAAGTGACAGTGTGCACAGTGGTCATCCCCAACTGTCCTCCATGAGCGTGGTTTACCAGGTGACAGTGTGTGCACACAGTGGTCATCCCCAACTGTCCTCCATGAGCGTGGGTTACCAGGTGACAGTGTGCGCACAGTGGTCATCCCCAGCTGTCCTCCATGAGCGTGGTTTACCAGGTGACAGTGTGTGCACACAGTGGTCATCCCCAGCTGTCCTCCATGAGCGTGGTTTACCAGGTGACAGTGTGCGCACAGTGGTCATCCCCAACTGTCCTCCATGAGCGTGGTTTACCAGGTGACAGTGTGTGCACAGTGGTCATCCCCAGCTGTCCTCCATGAGCGTGGTTTACTAGGTGACAGTGTGTGCACAGTGGTCATCCCCAGCTGTCCTCCATGAGCGTGGTTTACCAGGTGACAGTGTGCGCACAGTGGTCATCCCCAACTGTCCTCCATGAGCGTGGTTTACCAGGTGACAGTGTGTGCACACAGTGGTCATCCCCAGCTGTCCTCCATGAGCGTGGTTTACTAGGTGACAGTGTGTGCACAGTGGTCATCGCCAGCTGTCCTCCATGAGCGTGGTTTACCAGGTGACAGTGTGTGCACAGTGGTCATCCCCAACTGTCCTCCATGAGTGTGGTTTACCAGGTGACAGTGTGCGCATAGCGGTCATCCCCAGCTGTCCTCCATGAGCGTGGTTTACCAGGTGACAGTGTGTGCACAGTGGTCATCCCCAGCTGTCCTCCATGAGTGTGGTTTACCAGGTGACAGTGTGCGCACAGGGGTCATCCCCAGCTGTCCTCCATGAGTGTGGTTTACCAGGTGACAGTGTGCGCACAGTGGTCATCCCCAGCTGTCCTCCATGAGCGTGGTTTACCAGGTGACAGTGTGCACAGTGGTCATCCCCAACTGTCCTCCATGAGCGTGGTTTACCAGGTGACAGTGTGTGCACACAGTGGTCATCCCCAACTGTCCTCCATGAGCGTGGTTTACCAGGTGACAGTGTGCGCACAGTGGTCATCCCCAGCTGTCCTCCATGAGCGTGGTTTACCAGGTGACAGTGTGTGCACACAGTGGTCATCCCCAGCTGTCCTCCATGAGCGTGGTTTACCAGGTGACAGTGTGCGCACAGTGGTCATCCCCAGCTGTCCTCCATGAGCGTGGTTTACCAGGTGACAGTGTGCGCACAGTGGTCATCGCCAACTGTCCTCCATGAGCGTGGTTTACCAGGTGACAGTGTGCGCACAGTGGTCATCCCCAACTGTCCTCCATGAGCGTGGTTTACCAGGTGACAGTGTGTACACAGAGTGGTCATCCCCAGCTGTCCTCCATGAGCGTGGTTTACCAGGTGACAGTGTGCGCACAGTGGTCATCCCCAGCTGTCCTCCATGAGCGTGGTTTACCAGGTGACAGTGTGCGCACAGTGGTCATCGCCAACTGTCCTCCATGAGCGTGGTTTACCAGGTGACAGTGTGCGCACAGTGGTCATCCCCAACTGTCCTCCATGAGCGTGGTTTACCAGGTGACAGTGTGTGCACAGTGGTCATCCCACTGTCCTCCATGAGCGTGGTTTACCAGGTGACAGTGTGCGCACAGTGTCATCCCCAACTGTCCTCCATGAGTGTGGTTTACCAGGTGACAGTGTGCGCACAGTGGTCATCCCCAACTGTCCTCCATGAGCGTGGTTTACCAGGTGACAGTGTGCACACAGTGGTCATCCCCAGCTGTCCTCCATGAGTGTGGTTTACCAGGTGACAGTGTGTGCACAGTGGTGATCCCCAACTGTCCTCCATGAGCGTGGTTTACCAGGTGACAGTGTGCGCACAGTGGTCATCCCCAGCTGTCCTCCATGAATGTGGTTTACCAGGTGACAGTGTGCGCACAGGGGTCATCCCCAGCTGTCCTCCATGAGCGTGGTTTACCAGGTGACAGTGTGTGCATAGCGGTCATCCCCAGCTGTCCTCCATGAGTGTGGTTTACCAGGTGACAGTGTGCGCACAGTGGTCATCCCCAACTGTCCTCCATGAGCGTGGTTTACTAGGTGACAGTGTGTGCACAGTGGTCATCGCCAACTGTCCTCCATGAGCGTGGTTTACCAGGTGACAGTGTGCGCACAGTGGTCATGCCCAACTGTCCTCCATGAGCGTGGTGTACCAGGTGACAGTGTGCGCACAGTGGTCATCCCCAGCTGTCCTCCATGAGCGTGGTTTACCAGGTGACAGTGTGTGCACAGTGGTCATCCCCAGCTGTCCTCCATGAGTGTGGTTTACCAGGTGACAGTGTGCACACAGTGGTCATCCCCAGCTGTCCTCCATGAGCGTGGTTTACCAGGTGACAGTGTACGCACAGTGGTCATCCCCAACTGTCCTCCATGAGTGTGGTTTACCAGGTGACAGTGTGCGCACAGTGGTCATCCCACTGTCCTCCATGAGTGTGGTTTACCAGGTGACAGTGTGCGCACAGTGGTCATCCCCAACTGTCCTCCATGAGCGTGGTTTACTAGGTGACAGTGTGTGCACAGTGGTCATCGCCAACTGTCCTCCATGAGCGTGGTTTACCAGGTGACAGTGTGCGCACACAGTGGTCATCCCCAGCTGTCCTCCATGAGTGTGGTTTACCAGGTGACAGTGTGTGCACAGTGGTCATCCCCAGCTGTCCTCCATGAGTGTGGTTTACCAGGTGACAGTGTGCGCACAGTGGTCATCCCTAACTGTCCTCCATAGCGTGGTTTATCAGGTGACAGTGTGCGCACAGTGGTCATCCCCAACTGTCCTCCATGAGCGTGGTTTACCAGGTGACAGTGTGTGCACAGTGGTCATCCCCAGCTGTCCTCCATGAGCGTGGTTTACCACGTGACAGTGTGTGCACAGTGGTCATCCCCAGCTGTCCTCCATGAGCGTGGTTTACCAGGTGACAGTGTGTGCACAGGGGTCATCCCCAGCTGTCCTCCATGAGCGTGGTTTACCAGTTGACAGTGTGCGCACAGTGGTCATCCCCAGCTGTCCTCCATGAGCGTGGTTTACCAGGCGACAGTGTACGCACAGTGGTCATCCCCAACTGTCCTCCATGAGTGTGGTTTACCAGGTGACAGTGTACGCACACAGTGGTCATCCCCAGCTGTCCTCCATGAGCGTGGTTTACCAGGTGACAGTGTGCGCATAGCGGTCATCCCCAACTGTCCTCCATGAGTGTGGTTTACCAGGCGACAGTGTGTGCACAGTGGTCATCCCCAGCTGTCCTCCATGAGTGTGGTTTACCAGGTGACAGTGTGCGCACAGTGGTCATCCCCAGCTGTCCTCCATGAGCGTGGTTTACCAGGTGACAGTGTGCGCACAGTGGTCATCCCCAACTGTCCTCCATGAGCGTGGTTTACCAGGTGACAGTGTGTGCACAGTGGTCATCCCCAGCTGTCCTCTATGAGCGTGGTTTACCACGTGACACTGTGTGCACAGTGGTCATCCCCAGCTGTCCTCCATGAGCGTGGTTTACCAGGTGACAGTGTGTGCACAGGGGTCATCCCCAGCTGTCCTCCATGAGCGTGGTTTACCAGGTGACAGTGTGTGCACAGTGGTCATCCCCAGCTGTCCTCCATGAGCGTGGTTTACCAGGTGACAGTGTGCGCACAGTGGTCATCCCCAGCTGTCCTCCATGAGCGTGGTTTACCAGGCGACAGTGTACGCACAGTGGTCATCCCCAACTGTCCTCCATGAGTGTGGTTTACCAGGTGACAGTGTGCGCACACAGTGGTCATCCCCAGCTGTCCTCCATGAGCGTGGTTTACCATGTGACAGTGTGCGCATAGCGGTCATCCCCAACTGTCCTCCATGACTGTGGTTTACCAGGCGACAGTGTACGCACAGTGGTCATCCCCAGCTGTCCTCCATGAGCGTGGTTTACCAGGTGACAGTGTGCGCACAGTGGTCATCCCCAACTGTCCTCCATGAGCGTGGTTTACCAGGTGACAGTGTGCACACAGTGGTCATCCCCAGCTGTCCTCCATGAGCGTGGTTTACCAGGCGACAGTGTACGCACAGTGGTCATCCCCAACTGTCCTCCATGAGCGTGGTTTACCAGGTGACAGTGTGCACACAGTGGTCATCCCCAGCTGTTCTCCATGAGCGTGGTTTACCAGGTGACAGTGTGCACAGTGGTCATCCCCAGCTGTTCTCCATGAGCGTGGTTTACCAGGTGACAGTGTGTGCGCACAGTGGTCATCCCCAACTGTCCTCCATGAGCGTGGTTTACCAGGCGACAGTGTACGCACAGTGGTCATCCCCAGCTGTCCTCCATGAGCGTGGTTTACCAGGTGACAGTGTGTGCATAGCGGTCATCCCCAACTGTCCTCCATGAGTGTGGTTTACCAGGCGACAGTGTGTGCACAGTGGTCATCCCCAGCTGTCCTCCATGAGCGTGGTTTACCAGGTGACAGTGTGCGCACAGTGGTCATCCCCAGCTGTCCTCCATGAGCGTGGTTTACCAGGTGACATGTGCGCACAGTGGTCATCCCCAACTGTCCTCCATGAGCGTGGTTTACCAGGTGACAGTGTGTGCATAGCGGTCATCCCCAACTGTCCTCCATGAGTGTGGTTTACCAGGCGACAGTGTGTGCACAGTGGTCATCCCCAACTGTCCTCCATGAGCGTGGTTTACCAGGTGACAGTGTGCGCACAGTGGTCATCCCCAGCTGTCCTCCATGAGCGTGGTTTACCACGTCACACTATGTGCACAGTGGTCATCCCCAACTGTCCTCCATGAGCGTGGTTTACCAGGTGACAGTGTGCACACAGTGGTCATCCCCAGCTGTCCTCCATGAGCGTGGTTTACCAGGCGACAGTGTACGCACAGTGGTCATCCCCAACTGTCCTCCATGAGTGTGGTTTACCAGGTGACAGTGTGTGCACAGTGGTCATCCCCAGCTGTCCTATATGAGCGTGGTTTACCAGGTGACAGTGTGCGCACAGTGCTCATCCCCAGCTGTCCTCCATGAGCGTGGTTTACCAGGTGACAGTGTGCGCACAGTGGTCATCCCCAACTGTCCTCCATGAGCGTGGTTTACCAGGTGACAGTGTGCGCACAGTGGTCATCCCCAGCTGTCCTCCATGAGCGTGGTTTACCACGTGACACTATGTGCACAGTGGTCATCCCCAACTGTCCTCCATGAGCGTGGTTTACCAGGTGACAGTGTGCACACAGTGGTCATCCCCAGCTGTCCTCCATGAGCGTGGTTTACCAGGCGACAGTGTACGCACAGTGGTCATCCCCAACTGTCCTCCATGAGTGTGGTTTACCAGGTGACAGTGTGTGCACAGTGGTCATCCCCAGCTGTCCTCCATGAGCGTGGTTTACCAGGTGACAGTGTGCGCACAGTGGTCATCCCCAGCTGTCCTCCATGAGCGTGGTTTACCAGGTGACAGTATGCGCACAGTGGTCATCCCCAACTGTCCTCCATGAGCGTGGTTTACCAGGTGACAGTGTGCACACAGTGGTCATCCCCAGCTGTCCTCCATGAGCGTGGTTTACCAGGCGACAGTGTGTGCAAAGTGGTCATCCCCAACTGTCCTCCATGAGTGTGGTTTACCAGGTGACAGTGTGCACACAGTGGTCATCCCCAACTGTCCTCCATGAGCGTGGTTTACCAGGCGACAGTGTGCGCACAGTGGTCATCCCCAACTGTCCTCCATGAGCGTGGTTTACCAGGTGACAGTGTGCGCATAGCGGTCATCCCCAACTGTCCTCCATGAGTGTGGTTTACCAGGTGACAGTGTGCGCACAGTGGTCATCTCCAGCTGTCCTCCATGAGCGTGGTTTACCAGGTGACAGTGTGCGCACAGTGGTCATCCCCAGCTGTCCTCCATGAGCGTGGTTTACCAGGTGACAGTGTGCGCACAGTGGTCATCCCCAACTGTCCTCCATGAGCGTGGTTTACCAGGTGACAGTGTGCACACAGTGGTCATCCCCAGCTGTCCTCCATGAGCGTGGTTTACCAGGCGACAGTGTGCGCACAGTGGTCATCCCCAACTGTCCTCCATGAGCGTGGTTTACCAGGTGACAGTGTGCGCACACAGTGGTCATCCCCAACTGTCCTCCATGAGCGTGGTTTACCAGGCGACAGTGTGCGCACAGTGGTCATCCCCAACTGTCCTCCATGAGCGTGGTTTACCAGGTGACAGTGTGCGCATAGCGGTCATCCCCAACTGTCCTCCATGAGTGTGGTTTACCAGGTGACAGTGTGCACAGTGGTCATCCCCAGCTGTCCTCCATGAGCGGGGTTTACCAGGTGACAGTGTGCACACAGTGGTCATCCCCAACTGTCCTCCATGAGCGTGGTTTACCAGGTGACAGTGTGCGCACAGTGGTCATCCCACTGTCCTCCATGAGTGTGGTTTACCAGGTGACAGTGTGCGCACAGGGGTCATCCCCAGCTGTCCTCCATGAGTGTGGTTTACCAGGTGACAGTGTGCGCACAGCGGTCATCCCCAACTGTCCTCCATGAGCGTGGTTTACCAGGTGACAGTGTGCGCACAGTGGTCATCCCCAGCTGTCCTCCATGAGCGTGGTTTACCAGGCGACAGTGTACGCACAGTGGTCATCCCCAGCTGTCCTCCATGAGCGTGGTTTACCAGGTGACAGTGTGCACACAGTGGTCATCCCCAACTGTCCTCCATGAGCGTGGTTTACCAGGTGACAGTGTGCGCACAGTGGTCATCCCCAGCTGTCCTCCATGAGCGTGGTTTACCAGGTGACAGTGTGCGCACAGTGGTCATCCCCAGCTGTCCTCCATGAGCGTGGTTTACCAGGTGACAGTGTGTGCACAGGGGTCATCCCCAGCTGTCCTCCATGAGTGTGGTTTACCAGGTGACAGTGTGCGCACAGTGGTCATCCCCAACTGTCCTCCATGAGTGTGGTTTACCAGGTGACAGTGTGCACACAGTGGTCATCCCCAGCTGTCCTCCATGAGCGTGGTTTACCAGGTGACAGTGTGTGCACACAGTGGTCATCCCCAGCTGTCCTCCATGAGTGTGGTTTTCCAGGTGACAGTGTGCACACAGTGGTCATCCCCAACTGTCCTCCATGAGCGTGGTTTACCAGGTGACAGTGTGCACACAGGGGTCATCCCCAACTGTCCTCCATGAGCGTGGTTTACCAGGTGACAGTGTGCACACAGTGGTCATCCCCAACTGTCCTCCATGAGCGTGGTTTACCAGGTGACAATGAGCGCACCGTGGTCATCGCCAACTGTCCTCCATGAGCGTGGTTTACCAGGTGACAGTGTGCGCACACAGTGGTCATCCCCAGCTGTCCTCCATGAGCGTGGTTTACCAGGTGACAGTGTGCACAGTGGTCATCCCCAACTGTCCTCCATGAGTGTGGTTTACCAGGCGACAGTGTACGCACAGTGGTCATCCCCAGCTGTCCTCCATGAGCGTGGTTTACCAGGTGACAGTGTGCACACAGGGGTCATCCCCAACTGTCCTCCATGAGCGTGGTTTACCAGGTGACAGTGTGCACACAGTGGTCATCCCCAACTGTCCTCCATGAGCGTGGTTTACCAGGTGACAATGAGCGCACCGTGGTCATCGCCAACTGTTTTCCATGAGCGTGGTTTTCCAGGTGACAGTGTGCGCACACAGTGGTCATCCCCAGCTGTCCTCCATGAGCGTGGTTTACCAGGTGACAGTGTGCACAGTGGTCATCCCCAACTGTCCTCCATGAGTGTGGTTTACCAGGTGACAGTGTGTGCACAGTGGTGATCCCCAACTGTCCTCCATGAGCGTGGTTTACCAGGTGACAGTGTGCGCACAGTGGTGATCCCCAACTGTCCTCCATGACCGTGGTTTACCACGTGACAGTGTGTGCATAGTGGTCATCCCCAGCTGTCCTCCATGAGTGTGGTTTACCAGGCGACAGTGTACGCACAGTGGTCATCCCCAACTGTCCTCCATGAGCGTGGTTTACCAGGCGACAGTGTGTGCACAGTGTCATCCCCAGCTGTCCTCCATGAGCGTGGTTTACCAGGTGACAGTGTGCACAGTGGTCCATTCCCAACTGTCCTCCATGAGCGTGGTTTACCAGGTGACAGTGTGCGCACAGTGGTCATCGCCAACTGTCCTCCATGAGCGTGGTTTACCAGGTGACAGTGTGCGCACAGTGTCATCCCCAGCTGTCCTCCATGAGCGTGGTTTACCAGGTGACATTGTGCGCACAATGGTCATCCCCAACTGTCCTCCATGAGTGTGGTTTACCAGGTGACAGTGTGTGCACAGTGGTCATCGCCAACTGTCCTCCATGAGCGTGGTTTACCAGGTGACAGTGTGTGCACAGTGGTCATCGCCAACTGTCCTCCATGAGCGTGGTTTACCAGGTGACAGTGTGCGCACAGTGGTCATCGCCAACTGTCCTCCATGAGCGTGGTTTACCAGGTGACAGTGTGCGCACAGTGTCATCCCCAGCTGTCCTCCATGAGTGTGGTTTACCAGGTGACAGTGTGTGCACAGTGGTCATCCCCAGCTGTCCTCCATGAGCGTGGTTTACCAGGTGACAGTGTGTGCACAGTGGTGATCCCCAACAGTCCTCCATGAGCATGGTTTACCAGGTGACAGTGTGTGCACAGTGGTGATCCCCAACTCTCCTCCATGAGTGTGGTTTACCAGGTTCAGTGTACACAGGGGTCATCGCCAACTGTCCTCCATGAGTGTGGTTTACCAGGTGACAGTGTACACAGTGGTCCATCCCAAACTGTCCTCCATGAGCGTGGTTTACCAGGTGACAGTGTGTGCACAGTGGTCATCGCCAACTGTCCTCCATGAGCGTGGTTTACCAGGTGACAGTGTGCGCACAGTGGTCATCCCCAACTGTCCTCCATGAGCTTGGTTTACCAGGTGACAGTGTGCACAGTGGTCATCCCCAACTGTCCTCCATGAGTGTGGTTTACCAGGTGACAGTGTGTGCACAGTGGTGATCCCCAACTGTCCTCCATGACCGTGGTTTACCACGTGACAGTGTGTGCATAGTGGTCATCCCCAGCTGTCCTCCATGAGTGTGGTTTACCAGGTGACAGTGTGCACAGTGGTCATCCCCAACTGTCCTCCATGAGTGTGGTTTACCAGGTGACAGTGTGTGCACAGTGGTGATCCCCAACTGTCCTCCATGACCGTGGTTTACCACGTGACAGTGTGTGCATAGTGGTCATCCCCAGCTGTCCTCCATGAGTGTGGTTTACCAGGTGACAGTGTGCGCACAGTGGTCATCCCCAGCTGTCCTCCATGAGTGTGGTTTACCAGGTGACAGTGTGCGCACAGTGGTCATCCCCAACTGTCCTCCATGAGTGTGGTTTACCAGGCGACAGTGTACGCACAGTGGTCATCCCCAACTGTCCTCCATGAGCGTGGTTTACCAGGTGACAGTGTGCACAGTGGTCCATTCCCAACTGTCCTCCATGAGCGTGGTTTACCAGGTGACAGTGTGCGCACAGTGGTCATCGCCAACTGTCCTCCATGAGCGTGGTTTACCAGGTGACAGTGTGCGCACAGTGTCATCCCCAGCTGTCCTCCATGAGCGTGGTTTACCAGGTGACAGTGTGCGCACAGTGTCATCCCCAGCTGTCCTCCATGAGCGTGGTTTACCAGGTGACAGTGTGCACACAGGGGTCATCCCCAGCTGTCCTCCATGAGCGTGGTTTACCAGGTGACAGTGTGCGCACAGTGTCATCCCCAGCTGTCCTCCATGAGCGTGGTTTACCAGGTGACAGTGTGCGCACAGTGTCATCCCCAGCTGTCCTCCATGAGCGTGGTTTACCAGGTGACAGTGTGCGCACAGTGTCATCCCCAGCTGTCCTCCATGAGCGTGGTTTACTAGGTGACAGTGTGCGTACAGTGGTCATCCCACTGTCCCCCATGAGCGTGGTTTACCAGGTGACAGTGTGCGCACAGTGGTGATCCCCAACTGTCCTCCATGAGTGTGGTTTACTAGGTGACAGTGTGTGCACAGTGGTCATCCCCAACTGTCCTCCATGAGCGTGGTTTACCAGGTGACAGTGTGCGCACAGTGGTCATCCCCAGCTGTCCTCCATGAGCGTGGTTTACCAGGCGACAGTGTACGCACAGTGGTCATCCCCAACTCTCCTCCATGACCGTGGTTTACCAGGTGACAGTGTGCACACAGTGGTCATCCCCAACTGTCCTCCATGAGCGTGGTTTACCAGGTGACAGTGTGCGCACAGTGTCATCCCCAGCTGTCCTCCATGAGCGTGGTTTACCAGGTGACAGTGTGCGCACAGTGGTCATCCCACTGTCCTCCATGAGCGTGGTTTACCAGGTGACAGTGTGCGCACAGTGGTCATCCCCAACTATCCTCCATGAGCGTGGTTTACTAGGTGACAGTGTGCGCACAGTGGTCATCCCCAGCTGTCCTCCATGAGCATGGTTTACCAGGTGACAGTGTGCGCACAGTGTCATCCCCAGCTGTCCTCCATGAGCGTGGTTTACCAGGTGACAGTGTGCACACAGTGGTCATCCCCAGCTGTCCTCCATGAGCGTGGTTTACCAGGTGACAGTGTGCGCACACAGTGGTCATCCCCAGCTGTCCTCCATGAGCGTGGTTTACCAGGTGACAGTGTGTGCACAGTGGTCATCCCCAGCTGTCCTCCATGAGCGTGGTTTACCACGTGACAGTGTGTGCACACAGTGGTCATCCCCAGCTGTCCTCCATGAGCGTGGTTTACCAGGTGACAGTGTGCGCACAGTGGTCATCCCACTGTCCTCCATGAGCGTGGTTTACCAGGTGACAGTGTGCACACAGTGGTCATCCCCAACTGTCCTCCATGAGTGTGCTTTACCAGGTGACAGTGTGTGCACACAGTGGTCATCCCCAACTGTCCTCCATGAGCGTGGTTTACCAGGTGACAGTGTGCGCACAGTGTCATCCCCAGCTGTCCTCCATGAGTGTGGTTTACCAGGTGACAGTGTGCGCACAGTGGTCATCCCCAGCTGTCCTCCATGAGCGTGGTTTACCAGGTGACAGTGTGTGCATAGCGGTCATCCCCAACTGTCCTCCATGAGTGTGGTTTACCAGGCGACAGTGTGTGCACAGTGGTCATCCCCAGCTGTCCTCCATGAGCGTGGTTTACCAGGTGACAGTGTGCACACAGTGGTCATCCCCAGCTGTCCTCCATGAGCGTGGTTTACCAGGTGACAGTGTGCACACAGTGGTCATCCCCAGCTGTCCTCCATGAGCGTGGTTTACCAGGTGACAGTGTGCGCACAGTGGTCATCCCACTGTCCTCCATGAGCGTGGTTTACCAGGTGACAGTGTGCGCACAGTGTCATCCCAAGCTGTCCTCCATGAGTGTGGTTTACCAGGTGACAGTGTGCGCACAGTGGTCATCCCCAACTGTCCTCCATGAGTGTGGTTTACCAGGTGACAGTGTGCGCACAGTGGTCATCCCCAGCTGTCCTCCATGAGCGTGGTTTACCAGGTGACAGTGTGCGCACAGTGGTCATCCCCAACTGTCCTCCATGAGCGTGGTTTATCAGGTGACAGTGTGCGCACAGTGGTCATCCCCAGCTGTCCTCCATGAGCGTGGTTTACCAGGTGACAGTGTGCGCACAGTGGTCATCCCCAGCTGTCCTCCATGAGCGTGGTTTATCAGGTGACAGTGTGTGCACAGTGGTCATCCCCAGCTGTCCTCCATGAGCGTGGTTTACCAGGTGACAGTGTGTGCACAGTGGTCATCCCCAACTGTCCTCCATGAGTGTGGTTTACCAGGTGACAGTGTGTGCACAGTGGTCATCCCCAGCTATCCTCCATGAGCGTGGTTTACCATGTGACAGTGTGTGCACACAGTGGTCATCCCCAACTGTCCTCCATGAGCGTGGTTTACCAGGCGACAGGGTACGCACAGTGGTCATCCCCAACTGTCCTCCATGAGCGTGGTTTACCAGGTGACAGTGTGCGCACAGGGGTCATCCCCAGCTGTCCTCCATGAGAGTGGTTTACCAGGTGACAGTGTGCGCATAGCGGTCATCCCCAGCTGTCCTCCATGAGTGTGGTTTACCAGGTGACAGTGTGCGCATAGCGGTCATCCCCAGCTGTCCTCCATGAGCGTGGTTTACCAGGTGACAGTGTGCGCACAGTGGTCATCCCCAACTGTCCTCCATGAGCGTGGTTTACCAGGTGACAGTGTGCGCACAGTGTCATCCCCAGCTGTCCTCCATGAGCGTGGTTTACCAGGTGACAGTGTGCGCACAGTGTCATCCCCAGCTGTCCTCCATGAGTGTGGTTTACCAGGTGACAGTGTGAGCACAGTGGTCATCCCCAACTGTCCTCCATGAGTGTGGTTTACCAGGTGACAGTGTGCGCACAGTGGTCATCCCCAGCTGTCCTCCATGAGCGTGGTTTACCAGGTGACAGTGTGCGCACAGTGTCATCCCCAGCTGTCCTCCATGAGCGTGGTTTACCAGGTGACAGTGTGCGCACACAGTGGTCATCCCCAGCTGTCCTCCATGAGTGTGGTTTACCAGGTGACAGTGTGCGCACAGTGTCATCCCCAGCTGTCCTCCATGAGCGTGGTTTACCAGGTGACAGTGTGCGCACACAGTGGTCATCCCCAGCTGTCCTCCATGAGTGTGGTTTACCAGGTGACAGTGTGCGCACAGTGTCATCCCCAACTGTCCTCCATGAGTGTGGTTTACCAGGTGACAGTGTGCGCACAGTGTCATCCCCAACTGTCCTCCATGAGTGTGGTTTACCAGGTGACAGTGTGCGCACAGTGGTCATCCCCAGCTGTCCTCCATGAGCGTGGTTTACCAGGTGACAGTGTGCGCACAGAGTGGTCATCCCCAGCTGTCCTCCATGAGCGTGGTTTACCAGGTGACAGTGTGTGCACAGTGGTCATCCCCAACTGTCCTCCATGAGCGTGGTTTACCAGGTGACAGTGTGTGCACAGGGGTCATCCCCAGCTGTCCTCCATGAGCGTGGTTTACCAGGTGACAGTGTGTGCACAGTGGTCATCCCCAACTGTCCTCCATGAGCGTGGTTTACCAGGTGACAGTGTGTGCACAGGGGTCATCCCCAGCTGTCCTCCATGAGCGTGGTTTACCAGGTGACAGTGTGTGCACAGTGGTCATCCCCAGCTGTCCTCCATGAGCGTGGTTTACCAGGTGACAGTGTGTGCACAGTGGTCATCCCCAGCTGTCCTCCATGAGCGTGGTTTACCACGTGACACTGTGTGCACAGTGGTCATCCCCAGCTGTCCTCCATGAGCGTGGTTTACCAGGTGACAGTGTGCGCACAGTGGTCATCCCCAGCTGTCCTCCATGAGCGTGGTTTACCAGGTGACAGTGTGTGCACACAGTGGTCATCCCCAGCTGTCCTCCATGACCGTGGTTTACCAGGTGACAGTGTGTGCACACAGTGGTCATCCCCAGCTGTCCTCCATGAGCGTGGTTTACCAGGTGACAGTGTGTGCACAGTGGTCATCGCCAACTGTCCTCCATGAGCGTGGTTTACCAGGTGACAGTGTGCGCACAGTGGTCATCCCCAACTGTCCTCCATGAGTGTGGTTTACCAGGTGACAGTGTGCGCACAGTGGTCATCCCCAACTGTCCTCTATGAGTGTGGTTTACCAGGTGACAGTGTGCGCACAGTGGTCATCCCCAACTGTCCTCCATGAGTGTGGTTTACCAGGTGACAGTGTGCGCACAGTGGTCATCCCCAACTGTCCTCCATGAGTGTGGTTTACCAGGTGACAGTGTGTGCACAGTGGTCATCCCCAGCTGTCCTCCATGAGTGTGGTTTACCAGGTGACAGTGTGCGCACAGTGGTCATCCCCAACTGTCCTCCATGAGCGTGGTTTACCAGGTGACAGTGTGTGCACAGTGGTCATCCCCAACTGTCCTCCATGAGTGTGGTTTACCAGGTGACAGTGTGCGCACAGTGGTCATCCCCAGCTGTCCTCCATGAGCGTGGTTTACCAGGTGATAGTGTGCGCACAGTGGTCATCCCCAACTGTCCTCCATGAGTGTGGTTTACCAGGCGACAGTGTGCGCACAGTGTCATCCCCAGCTGTCCTCCATGAGTGTGGTTTACCAGGTGACAGTGTGCGCACAGTGGTCATCCCACTGTCCTCCATGAGCGTGGTTTACCAGGTGACAGTGTGTGCACAGTGGTGATCCCCAACTGTCCTCCATGAGCGTGGTTTACCAGGTGACAGTGTGTGCACACAGTGGTCATCCCCAGCTGTCCTCCATGAGCGTGGTTTACCAGGTGACAGTGTGTGCACAGTGGTCATACCCAACTGTCCTCCATGAGTGTGGTTTACCAGGTGACAGTGTGTGCACAGTGGTCATCCCACTGTCCTCCATGAGCGTGGTTTACCAGGTGACAGTGTGTGCACACAGTGGTCATCCCCAGCTGTCCTCCATGAGCGTGGTTTACCAGGTGACAGTGTGTGCACAGTGGTCATCCCACTGTCCTCCATGAGCGTGGTTTACCAGGTGACAGTGTGCGCACACAGTGGTCATCCCCAGCTGTCCTCCATGAGCGTGGTTTACCAGGTGACAGTGTGTGCACAGTGTCATCCCCAACTGTCCTCCATGAGTGTGGTTTACCAGGTGACAGTGTGCGCACAGTGTCATCCCCAACTGTCCTCCATGAGTGTGGTTTACCAGGTGACAGTGTGCGCACAGTGTCATCCCCAGCTGTCCTCCATGAGTGTGGTTTACCAGGTGACAGTGTGCGCACAGTGGTCATCGCCAACTGTCCTCCATGAGTGTGGTTTACCAGGTGACAGTGTGCACAGTGGTCATCCCCAGCTGTCCTCCATGAGCGTGGTTTACCAGGTGACAGTGTGCACACAGTGGTCATCCCCAGCTGTCCTCCATGAGCGTGGTTTACCAGGTGACAGTGTGCGCACAGTGGTCATCCCACTGTCCTCCATGAGCGTGGTTTACCAGGTGACAGTGTGTGCATAGCGGTCATCCCCAGCTGTCCTCCATGAGCGTGGTTTACCAGGTGACAGTGTGCACACAGTGGTCATCCCCAACTGTCCTCCATGAGCGTGGTTTACCAGGTGACAGTGTGCACACAGTGGTCATCCCCAGCTGTCCTCCATGAGCGTGGTTTACCAGGTGACAGTGTGTGCACACAGTGGTCATCCCCAGCTGTCCTCCATGAGTGTGGTTTACCAGGTGACAGTGTGTGCACACAGTGGTCATCCCCAGCTGTCCTCCATGAGTGTGGTTTACCAGGTGACAGTGTGCGCACAGTGGTCATCCCACTGTCCTCCATGAGCGTGGTTTACCAGGTGACAGTGTGCGCACAGTGTCATCCCCAGCTGTCCTCCATGAGTGTGGTTTACCAGGTGACAGTGTGCGCACAGTGGTCATCCCCAACTGTCCTCCATGAGTGTGGTTTACCAGGTGACAGTGTGCGCACAGTGGTCATCCCCAGCTGTCCTCCATGAGCGTGGTTTACCAGGTGACAGTGTGCGCACAGTGGTCATCCCCAACTGTCCTCCATGAGCGTGGTTTATCAGGTGACAGTGTGCGCACAGTGGTCATCCCCAGCTGTCCTCCATGAGCGTGGTTTACCAGGTGACAGTGTGCGCACAGTGGTCATCGCCACCTGTCCTCCATGAGCGTGGTTTACCAGGTGACAGTGTGCGCACAGTGTCATCCCCAGCTGTCCTCCATGAGCGTGGTTTACCAGGTGACAGTGTGTGCACAGTGGTCATCCCCAGCTGTCCTCCATGAGCGTGGTATACCAGGTGACAGTGTGTGCACAGTGGTCATCCCCAACTGTCCTCCATGAGTGTGGTTTACCAGGTGACAGTGTGTGCACAGTGGTCATCCCCAGCTATCCTCCATGAGCGTGGTTTACCATGTGACAGTGTGTGCACACAGTGGTCATCCCCAACTGTCCTCCATGAGCGTGGTTTACCAGGCGACAGGGTACGCACAGTGGTCATCCCCAACTGTCCTCCATGAGCGTGGTTTACCAGGTGACAGTGTGCGCACAGGGGTCATCCCCAGCTGTCCTCCATGAGAGTGGTTTACCAGGTGACAGTGTGCGCATAGCGGTCATCCCCAGCTGTCCTCCATGAGTGTGGTTTACCAGGTGACAGTGTGCGCATAGCGGTCATGCCCAGCTGTCCTCCATGAGCGTGGTTTACCAGGTGACAGTGTGCGCACAGTGGTCATCCCCAACTGTCCTCCATGAGCGTGGTTTACCAGGTGACAGTGTGCGCACAGTGTCATCCCCAGCTGTCCTCCATGAGCGTGGTTTACCACGTGACAGTGTGAGCACACAGTGGTCATCCCCAGCTGTCCTCCATGAGTGTGGTTTACCAGGTGACAGTGTGAGCACAGTGGTCATCCCCAACTGTCCTCCATGAGTGTGGTTTACCAGGTGACAGTGTGCGCACAGTGGTCATCCCCAGCTGTCCTCCATGAGCGTGGTTTACCAGGTGACAGTGTGCGCACAGTGTCATCCCCAGCTGTCCTCCATGAGCGTGGTTTACCAGGTGACAGTGTGCGCACACAGTGGTCATCCCCAGCTGTCCTCCATGAGTGTGGTTTACCAGGTGACAGTGTGCGCACAGTGTCATCCCCAGCTGTCCTCCATGAGCGTGGTTTACCAGGTGACAGTGTGCGCACACAGTGGTCATCCCCAGCTGTCCTCCATGAGTGTGGTTTACCAGGTGACAGTGTGCGCACAGTGTCATCCCCAACTGTCCTCCATGAGTGTGGTTTACCAGGTGACAGTGTGCGCACAGTGTCATCCCCAACTGTCCTCCATGAGTGTGGTTTACCAGGTGACAGTGTGCGCACAGTGGTCATCCCCAGCTGTCCTCCATGAGCGTGGTTTACCAGGTGACAGTGTGCGCACACAGTGGTCATCCCCAGCTGTCCTCCATGAGCGTGGTTTACCAGGTGACAGTGTGTGCACAGTGGTCATCCCCAACTGTCCTCCATGAGCGTGGTTTACCAGGTGACAGTGTGTGCACAGGGGTCATCCCCAGCTGTCCTCCATGAGCGTGGTTTACCAGGTGACAGTGTGTGCACAGTGGTCATCCCCAACTGTCCTCCATGAGCGTGGTTTACCAGGTGACAGTGTGTGCACAGGGGTCATCCCCAGCTGTCCTCCATGAGCGTGGTTTACCAGGTGACAGTGTGTGCACAGTGGTCATCCCCAACTGTCCTCCATGAGCGTGGTTTACCAGGTGACAGTGTGTGCACAGTGGTCATCCCCAGCTGTCCTCCATGAGCGTGGTTTACCACGTGACACTGTGTGCACAGTGGTCATCCCCAGCTGTCCTCCATGAGCGTGGTTTACCAGGTGACAGTGTGCGCACAGTGGTCATCCCCAGCTGTCCTCCATGAGCGTGGTTTACCAGGTGACAGTGTGTGCACACAGTGGTCATCCCCAGCTGTCCTCCATGAGCGTGGTTTACCAGGTGACAGTGTGTGCACACAGTGGTCATCCCCAGCTGTCCTCCATGAGCGTGGTTTACCAGGTGACAGTGTGTGCACAGTGGTCATCGCCAACTGTCCTCCATGAGCGTGGTTTACCAGGTGACAGTGTGCGCACAGTGGTCATCCCCAACTGTCCTCCATGAGTGTGGTTTACCAGGTGACAGTGTGCGCACAGTGGTCATCCCCAACTGTCCTCTATGAGTGTGGTTTACCAGGTGACAGTGTGCGCACAGTGGTCATCCCCAACTGTCCTCCATGAGTGTGGTTTACCAGGTGACAGTGTGCGCACAGTGGTCATCCCCAACTGTCCTCCATGAGTGTGGTTTACCAGGTGACAGTGTGTGCACAGTGGTCATCCCCAGCTGTCCTCCATGAGTGTGGTTTACCAGGTGACAGTGTGCGCACAGTGGTCATCCCCAACTGTCCTCCATGAGCGTGGTTTACCAGGTGACAGTGTGTGCACAGTGGTCATCCCCAACTGTCCTCCATGAGTGTGGTTTACCAGGTGACAGTGTGCGCACAGTGGTCATCCCCAGCTGTCCTCCATGAGCGTGGTTTACCAGGTGATAGTGTGCGCACAGTGGTCATCCCCAACTGTCCTCCATGAGTGTGGTTTACCAGGCGACAGTGTGCGCACAGTGTCATCCCCAGCTGTCCTCCATGAGTGTGGTTTACCAGGTGACAGTGTGCGCACAGTGGTCATCCCACTGTCCTCCATGAGCGTGGTTTACCAGGTGACAGTGTGTGCACAGTGGTGATCCCCAACTGTCCTCCATGAGCGTGGTTTACCAGGTGACAGTGTGTGCACACAGTGGTCATCCCCAGCTGTCCTCCATGAGCGTGGTTTACCAGGTGACAGTGTGTGCACAGTGGTCATACCCAACTGTCCTCCATGAGTGTGGTTTACCAGGTGACAGTGTGTGCACAGTGGTCATCCCACTGTCCTCCATGAGCGTGGTTTACCAGGTGACAGTGTGTGCACACAGTGGTCATCCCCAGCTGTCCTCCATGAGCGTGGTTTACCAGGTGACAGTGTGTGCACAGTGGTCATCCCACTGTCCTCCATGAGCGTGGTTTACCAGGTGACAGTGTGCGCACACAGTGGTCATCCCCAGCTGTCCTCCATGAGCGTGGTTTACCAGGTGACAGTGTGTGCACAGTGTCATCCCCAACTGTCCTCCATGAGTGTGGTTTACCAGGTGACAGTGTGCGCACAGTGTCATCCCCAACTGTCCTCCATGAGTGTGGTTTACCAGGTGACAGTGTGCGCACAGTGTCATCCCCAGCTGTCCTCCATGAGTGTGGTTTACCAGGTGACAGTGTGCGCACAGTGGTCATCGCCAACTGTCCTCCATGAGTGTGGTTTACCAGGTGACAGTGTGCACAGTGGTCATCCCCAGCTGTCCTCCATGAGTGTGGTTTACCAGGTGACAGTGTGCACACAGTGGTCATCCCCAGCTGTCCTCCATGAGCGTGGTTTACCAGGTGACAGTGTGCGCACAGTGGTCATCCCACTGTCCTCCATGAGCGTGGTTTACCAGGTGACAGTGTGTGCATAGCGGTCATCCCCAGCTGTCCTCCATGAGCGTGGTTTACCAGGTGACAGTGTGCACACAGTGGTCATCCCCAACTGTCCTCCATGAGCGTGGTTTACCAGGTGACAGTGTGCACACAGTGGTCATCCCCAGCTGTCCTCCATGAGCGTGGTTTACCAGGTGACAGTGTGTGCACACAGTGGTCATCCCCAGCTGTCCTCCATGAGTGTGGTTTACCAGGTGACAGTGTGTGCACACAGTGGTCATCCCCAGCTGTCCTCCATGAGTGTGGTTTACCAGGTGACAGTGTGCGCACAGTGGTCATCCCCAACTGTCCTCCATGAGTGTGGTTTACCAGGTGACAGTGTGCGCATAGCGGTCATCCCCAGCTGTCCTCCATGAGTGTGGTTTACCAGGTGACAGTGTGCACACAGGGGTCATCCCCAACTGTCCTCCATGAGTGTGGTTTACCAGGTGACAGTGTGTGCACAGGGGTCATCCCCAACTGTTCTCCATGAGCGTGGTTTACCAGGTGACAGTGTACACAGTGGTCATCCCCAGCTGTCCTCCATGAGCGTGGTTTACCAGGTGACAGTGTGCGCACAGTGTCATCCCCAGCTGTCCTCCATGAGTGTGGTTTACCAGGTGACAGTGTGCGCACAGTGGTCATCCCCAACTGTCCTCCATGAGCGTGGTTTACCAGGTGACAGTGTGCGCATAGCGGTCATCCCCAACTATCCTCCATGAGTGTGGTTTACCAGGCGACAGTGTACGCACAGTGGTCATCCCGAGCTGTCCTCCATGAGCGTGGTTTACCAGGTGACAGTGTGCGCACAGTGGTCATCCCCAGCTGTCCTCCATGAGCGTGGTTTACCAGGTGACAGTGTGCGCACACAGTGGTCATCCCCAGCTGTCCTCCATGAGCGTGGTTTACCAGGTGACAGTGTGTGCACAGTGGTCATCCCCAACTGTCCTCCATGAGCGTGGTTTACCAGGTGACAGTGTGTGCACAGGGGTCATCCCCAGCTGTCCTCCATGAGCGTGGTTTACCAGGTGACAGTGTGTGCACAGTGGTCATCCCCAACTGTCCTCCATGAGCGTGGTTTACCAGGTGACAGTGTGTGCACAGGGGTCATCCCCAGCTGTCCTCCATGAGCGTGGTTTACCAGGTGACAGTGTGTGCACAGTGGTCATCCCCAACTGTCCTCCATGAGCGTGGTTTACCAGGTGACAGTGTGTGCACAGTGGTCATCCCCAGCTGTCCTCCATGAGCGTGGTTTACCACGTGACACTGTGTGCACAGTGGTCATCCCCAGCTGTCCTCCATGAGCGTGGTTTACCAGGTGACAGTGTGCGCACAGTGGTCATCCCCAGCTGTCCTCCATGAGCGTGGTTTACCAGGTGACAGTGTGTGCACACAGTGGTCATCCCCAGCTGTCCTCCATGAGCGTGGTTTACCAGGTGACAGTGTGCGCACAGTGGTCATCCCCAGCTGTCCTCCATGAGCGTGGTTTACCAGGCGACAGTGTACGCACAGTGGTCATCCCCAGCTGTCCTCCATGAGCGTGGTTTACCAGGTGACAGTGTGTGCACACAGTGGTCATCCCCAGCTGTCCTCCATGAGCGTGGTTTACCAGGTGACAGTGTGTGCACAGTGGTCATCGCCAACTGTCCTCCATGAGCGTGGTTTACCAGGTGACAGTGTGCGCACAGTGGTCATCCCCAACTGTCCTCCATGAGTGTGGTTTACCAGGTGACAGTGTGCGCACAGTGGTCATCCCCAACTGTCCTCCATGAGTGTGGTTTACCAGGTGACAGTGTGCGCACAGTGGTCATCCCCAACTGTCCTCCATGAGTGTGGTTTACCAGGTGACAGTGTGCGCACAGTGGTCATCCCCAACTGTCCTCCATGAGTGTGGTTTACCAGGTGACAGTGTGTGCACAGTGGTCATCCCCAGCTGTCCTCCATGAGTGTGGTTTACCAGGTGACAGTGTGTGCACAGTGGTCATCCCCAGCTGTCCTCCATGAGTGTGGTTTACCAGGTGACAGTGTGCGCACAGTGGTCATCCCCAGCTGTCCTCCATGAGTGTGGTTTACCAGGTGACAGTGTGCGCACAGTGGTCATCCCCAGCTGTCCTCCATGAGTGTGGTTTACCAGGTGACAGTGTGCGCACAGTGGTCATCCCCAGCTGTCCTCCATGAGCGTGGTTTACTAGGTGACAGTGTGTGCACACAGTGGTCATCCCCAGCTGTCCTCCATGAGCGTGGTTTACCAGGTGACAGTGTGTGCACAGTGGTCATCCCACTGTCCTCCATGAGCGTGGTTTACCAGGTGACAGTGTGTGCACAGTGGTGATCCCCAACTTTCCTCCATGAGCGTGGTTTACCAGGTGACAGTGTGTGCACACAGTGGTCATCCCCAGCTGTCCTCCATGAGCGTGGTTTACCAGGTGACAGTGTGTGCACAGTGGTCATCCCACTGTCCTCCATGAGCGTGGTTTACCAGGTGACAGTGTGCGCACACAGTGGTCATCCCCAGCTGTCCTCCATGAGCGTGGTTTACCAGGTGACAGTGTGTGCACAGTGTCATCCCCAACTGTCCTCCATGAGTGTGGTTTACCAGGTGACAGTGTGCGCACAGTGTCATCCCCAACTGTCCTCCATGAGTGTGGTTTACCAGGTGACAGTGTGCGCACAGTGTCATCCCCAGCTGTCCTCCATGAGTGTGGTTTACCAGGTGACAGTGTGCGCACAGTGGTCATCGCCAACTGTCCTCCATGAGTGTGGTTTACCAGGTGACAGTGTGCGCACAGTGTCATCCCCAGCTGTCCTCCATGAGCGTGGTTTACCAGGTGACAGTGTGTGCACAGTGGTCATCCCCAGCTGTCCTCCATGAGTGTGGTTTACCAGGTGACAGTGTGCGCACAGTGGTCATCCCCAGCTGTCCTCCATGAGTGTGGTTTACCAGGTGACAGTGTGCGCACAGTGGTCATCCCCAGCTGTCCTCCATGAGCGTGGTTTACCAGGTGACAGTGTGTGCACAGTGGTCATCGCCAACTGTCCTCCATGAGTGTGGTTTACCAGGTGACAGTGTGTGCACAGTGGTCATCCCCAGCTGTCCTCCATGAGTGTGGTTTACCAGGTGACAGTGTGCGCACAGTGGTCATCCCCAGCTGTCCTCCATGAGTGTGGTTTACCAGGTGACAGTGTGCGCACAGTGGTCATCCCCAGCTGTCCTCCATGAGCGTGGTTTACTAGGTGACAGTGTGTGCACACAGTGGTCATCCCCAGCTGTCCTCCATGAGCGTGGTTTACCAGGTGACAGTGTGTGCACAGTGGTCATCCCACTGTCCTCCATGAGCGTGGTTTACCAGGTGACAGTGTGTGCACAGTGGTGATCCCCAACTTTCCTCCATGAGCGTGGTTTACCAGGTGACAGTGTGTGCACACAGTGGTCATCCCCAGCTGTCCTCCATGAGCGTGGTTTACCAGGTGACAGTGTGTGCACAGTGGTCATCCCACTGTCCTCCATGAGCGTGGTTTACCAGGTGACAGTGTGCGCACACAGTGGTCATCCCCAGCTGTCCTCCATGAGCGTGGTTTACCAGGTGACAGTGTGTGCACAGTGTCATCCCCAACTGTCCTCCATGAGTGTGGTTTACCAGGTGACAGTGTGCGCACAGTGTCATCCCCAACTGTCCTCCATGAGTGTGGTTTACCAGGTGACAGTGTGCGCACAGTGTCATCCCCAGCTGTCCTCCATGAGTGTGGTTTACCAGGTGACAGTGTGCGCACAGTGGTCATCGCCAACTGTCCTCCATGAGTGTGGTTTACCAGGTGACAGTGTGCGCACAGTGTCATCCCCAGCTGTCCTCCATGAGCGTGGTTTACCAGGTGACAGTGTGTGCACAGTGGTCATCCCCAGCTGTCCTCCATGAGTGTGGTTTACCAGGTGACAGTGTGCGCACAGTGGTCATCCCCAGCTGTCCTCCATGAGTGTGGTTTACCAGGTGACAGTGTGCGCACAGTGGTCATCCCCAGCTGTCCTCCATGAGTGTGGTTTACCAGGTGACAGTGTGCGCACAGTGTCATCCCCAGCTGTCCTCCATGAGCGTGGTTTACCAGGTGACAGTGTGCGCACAGTGTCATCCCCAGCTGTCCTCCATGAGTGTGGTTTACCAGGTGACAGTGTGCGCACAGTGGTCATCCCCAGCTGTCCTCCATGAGTGTGGTTTACCAGGTGACAGTGTGCGCACAGTGTCATCCCCAGCTGTCCTCCATGAGCGTGGTTTACCAGGTGACAGTGTGCGCACAGTGGTCATCCCACTGTCCTCCATGAGCGTGGTTTACCAGGTGACAGTGTGTGCATAGTGGTCATCCCCAGCTGTCCTCCATGAGCGTGGTTTACCAGGTGACAGTGTGCACACAGTGGTCATCCCCAACTGTCCTCCATGAGCGTGGTTTACCAGGTGACAGTGTGCACACAGTGGTCATCCCCAGCTGTCCTCCATGAGCGTGGTTTACCAGGTGACAGTGTGCACACAGGGGTCATCCCCAACTGTCCTCCATGAGTGTGGTTTACCAGGTGACAGTGTACACAGTGGTCATCCCCAGCTGTCCTCCATGAGCGTGGTTTACCAGGTGACAGTGTGCGCACAGTGTCATCCCCAGCTGTCCTCCATGAGTGTGGTTTACCAGGTGACAGTGTGCGCACAGCGGTCATCCCCAACTGTCCTCCATGAGCGTGGTTTACCAGGTGACAGTGTGCGCATAGCGGTCATCCCCAACTGTCCTCCATGAGTGTGGTTTACCAGGCGACAGTGTACGCACAGTGGTCATCCCCAGCTGTCCTCCATGAGCGTGGTTTACCAGGTGACAGTGTACGCACAGTGGTCATCCCACTGTCCTCCATTATCGCGTTTTACCAGGTGACAGTGTGCACACAGTGGTCATCCCCAACTGTCCTCCATGAGCGTGGTTTACCAGGTGACAGTGTGTGCACAGTGGTCATCGCCAACTGTCCTCCATGAGCGTGGTTTACCAGGCGACAGTGTACGCACAGTGGTCATCCCCAGCTGTCCTCCATGAGCGTGGTTTACCAGGTGACAGTGTGCACACAGTGGTCATCCCCAACTGTCCTCCATGAGCGTGGTTTACCAGGTGACAGTGTGCACACAGTGGTCATCCCCAGCTGTCCTCCATGAGCGTGGTTTACCAGGTGACAGTGTGCGCATAGCGGTCATCCCCAGCTGTCCTCCATGAGTGTGGTTTACCAGGTGACAGTGTGCGCACAGTGTCATCCCCAGCTGTCCTCCATGAGCGTGGTTTACCAGGTGACAGTGTGCGCACAGTGTCATCCCCAGCTGTCCTCCATGAGCGTGGTTTACCAGGTGACAGTGTGCGCACACAGTGGTCATCCCCAGCTGTCCTCCATGAGCGTGGTTTACCAGGTGACAGTGTACGCACAGTGGTCATCCCCAGCTGTCCTCCATGAGCGTGGTTTACCAGGTGACAGTGTGTGCACACAGTGGTCATCCCCAGCTGTCCTCCATGAGCGTGGTTTACCAGGTGACAGTGTGCGCACAGGGGTCATCCCCAGCTGTCCTCCATGAGCATGGTTTACCACGTGACAGTGTGTGCACAGTGGTCATCCCCAGCTGTCCTCCATGAGCGTGGTTTACCAGGTGACAGTGTGCGCACAGTGGTCATCCCCAGCCGCCCTCCAGGATCACAGGGTGTACCAATGGGTACACAGGGCTGGTCCCCAACTGGCTGTATGGATTCTGACATGGCCTGTGCCTTCAGCATGGTGTCTGAGTTTCTCTTCCTGGGCGGCTGTCTCTGGACACCGTTATAGGTGTGAACCTAGCCACTGTTGTACTGCACATCTTCAGCCTGGCTAAGACCTCTTCAGCTGCGGGATGAATTAAATAAGTGAAATGAAACTGTCTAAATCATTTATGGACGTGCACTTAATAATAACTGCTTTTACTGAGTTGAAAATCCCATCAGAGTTTAGGAATATCTGTCATTGGTATGAATTTTTGTCACATCCTCTCCCCAAGGAGGACTAGTTGGGGACCTAAACACAGTACTTCACAACGTGTCCTGACTTTGACAGGTGATGGCTTAAATGAGGTCTTACAGTGGGCTCCAGAACATATGGTTGGCGTTTCCTTGAAAGAAGAAGAGCGCACAGATGCCCGGTGGAGATGACCCTCCTGAGCCAGGGAGAGGCCAGGAGTGTGTCTCCCCTCATAGCCCCAGGAGGAGCCTGCCCCGCGCACACCATGGTCTTGAAACTCAGCCTCTGGAACGGAGAAACAACTCCCTGTTGTTTAGCTCCAGGTTTGTGGTTCTTCCTCGTGGTAATACAGAAGGAAACCCATAGAAAACCCGTTACTGAAATGTCTAAGCCTTTTAAGTCATAAAGCCCACATTCCCATGTAAAACACACGATACTTCGTACATCCTGCGTCTAGAACAGCAGGCCCTGCTGGGTGTATCACACCACAGGAGCTCTGTCCCGACGCTCCAGGTGACGTGATGTGGGTGCTCTTTCCAGTGTGACAGCACTGAGTGGATTCAGTGGGGTCTCTGAAACTCGGGGAGCCAACAAGCACCACCAGATACATCAGGTCTGGGGATCGGACGGCTCCTGTTAGAGCCGCTTGTTTGTCCTGAGCAGACAGGATGGTGTTTGTGTACACAGGTGTGAGTGGGAGGGTATGTGGAGTTTGTGCATGCTGGTGTGAGAGTGTGCATCTCTGTGCACACATGCCCTCTCTGCTACCGATCACCCCACTAATTCCCCTCAAGAGCTACTGATCCTTGTTACTTACTCCCACTTGCACTCGGTGTCTGGATGGATCACACTGGTCCTAAGGTGTATTTCCTCACAGAATGAGACTCCACTGTGTGGTCAGGAACTGCTGAGGGATTGTTCAGGGCAGAGAAGGGCTGGGTGGGCTGGGTGTAAGTTCTCATTTCTCAGAATAGACAGACCGACTTTACTCTGTACTTATGAGCACCGATTTGCTGTTATTCCCTAGTATTTTCTTCCTGGACAGTTGGAGTAGCTGGGAGATGGTTCTCAACCTCTCTTCTCACCCCAGAAGTCTCCCTGGAGGCTCCTTTTTAACATGGAGACATTTAACATGGTTAACTCCCAGTGCACTCTATGGACACTGGGCTTTCATGCTGCTGCCAGGGCCACCCCGCTGGGACCTTCCGTGTGTGTGTCTGTGGAGAATCCGGCTGCCCTCACCACGCTGCCCCGACCTGGGTCCCAAGACCAGCTTCTGCAGAGAAAATCAACATGTTTGTAGAACCTCTCTTTGCCTTCCTGGAGCTGTGAGCAAGTCCCTCTTTCCCTCTTACCTGATCTCTCTGTGCAACAGCTTCCAGACCACGATGAGCACCAGGTTCTAACACTGAATACTTCTTCAATCCAGTGTTGCTGGGTGCCGTCCTTCTCTCTCTCTTCCCCCCCCTCCCCCTCTATATATGTAAATTATTTTTTCTTAAAGCATATAAAGTTTATAAACATCATAATGTAATTATAAAACTGCAATGATCTTGATTCATTCTAACTCCTGTAATAGAAATTGAAGTACAGCTCTGCTTTGTAAGAGAAATCCTTTATCGGGAGGCGAAAGAGTTCAGCTGCCGACTGTAGAACTGACTTGCATTCACCCTCACGTCACCTCCCACAGCCGTGGGGCTGAGTGTCCAGACAGAGCCCGGTGGCCATCCTAGACGGCAATGAGGCTCTGTGGGAAGGTTCCGCACATCCAGGTGGCCTCAGCACACATCAGCTGGAAGCCCAGCTGCAGAGAGGACTGTGCACAGGGTGAGTCCTCAGAGCCATCTGTTTCTCCATTAAAGCCACGTTAGCAAGGAGTGAAGCCCTTTTACGTGCACGGTCCAGGGCAGGCACACCCAGGCCCAGGGGTAGACAGGCGGCTGTCAGCGGTGCAGGGGGCTGCGTGGGGGGGGGGCGTTGAGGTGGGAACCATGAGCGTGGCTCCTGCTCGGGCAGGATGGCCAGGGCCTGGGTTGGGACAGGGATAGCACACCGATTTGTGAAGACTGTGAAAGCCACTGAGCCACACAACTGCTAGAGTATGTATGGCCTCTGACTGTGGTCAGTGCACAGGGGCCTGGCGCCCATCTGCACTGTGGCCCTGGACAACAGCTCCATGCTCCTCGCTCCTCTTCCTTTAAGAACTCTGTGTCCCAGTGCCACATCTGCACAGAGCCTCATAATGCTGGTCACACAACAAAAAGAGCCCTGCTGGGCTTTCTGTCACCACCCCAGGACCAGCTGCCCTTGGAGAGCCTCAGGATGACCTGCCTGGTCACTGGGCTGCTGTCTGAGGCTGCTCAGCAGAGTTCTGACCTGCTCTAGGCTGCATGTAGTGTAGGGGTTGAAAATAGCATGTTTCTTACTATTATTTTGATCGTACAAATTTAAGGGGTGCAAGGTGATAATTTCCTACACAGATGGTGAGCAATGATCAGATCAGGGCAGTTGACATTTCCATCTGTGTAAACTTATTTAAACTTTTTGATTAATATGATAATTGTACATATATAAGGTACAAGTACGGAGCCAACACATGGACACGACGTGTACTGGTCAAGTAGGTCAGCTAATAATTCTTTCTCCTTGTGACTACCGTGAGGCCTTGAGCCCTCTCTTCCAGTCAGATGACACACAACAGGTCACTGTGAACCTCAGTCCGCACCCTCACTTATCCTTCTGCTTCCTGACTCTGGGAGCCCTTACCCAACCTTTCTTTGTCCCCACTTCTCTACCCCTCCCATCTTCTTAAAGGCACAGTTGCTGGCTCCAAGGCAGAACCATCACGGTGGAGGGATGCGGTGAAGGAGACGTGCTCAGCCCCTGGCAGCTGGGGAGCAGCGTGTGAGGGGACAAGACGTAGTCCCTGTTAACGTCTGGAGATGAGTGTCCTCCAAATTCTCTGTGTTGATGCAGGAGTGCCCAGAAGTGGCATGACTGTATTGGAGAGCTGCAGTCTGATCAGTCTATCCTAGCTTGGATGAAGGTCTGGGGGTAACTGTGGCTAGGTGAGGCATGGGGAGGAGGTGGTACTGGATGTGTGCCTGGAAGGGTTCATATTCCTGATGACCCTTCCCCTTCTCTCTTCTTCCTGGCTGCTGTGAATGGAGGGGTGCTCCTTCACCATGCCCTTCTGCCGTGAGGTTCTGCCTCACCTTTGGCCCAGATCAAAGGAATAAGAGCACTATGGACTGAACCCTGAAACCGTGAACCCAAACATTCTGTGCTCTAAGTTGTCCTTGTCAGGTATCCTGATCACAGCAATGAAAAGCTGATGAGTGAAGTCCTCAAGGGCACATCTCGACTGACCTACTCTTCCAGTCACACCCACCTGCCTTCAGTTATCATGCAGGAGCCCATTCAAATAACTCATCCACAGTTGAGATCGGGCTCTCACAGTCCACTCTTTTCTCTCACAGTCCACTTAACATTGTTGTGTTGCCTGACACTACTAGACCAAACCGTAATGACCTGCAAGGGAGAACACACAGCGCTGGTCTTTCTGTGTACATCTTATTTCACTTAACATAATGTCCTGCAAGTGGTAGGCATCATTCTTCCTATGGCTGAATTATATTCCACTGTGTAAACCACATTTTATTTACCCATTCATTTGCTGAAGGTCATCCAAGTTGACTCCATACCCCAGCTACTGTGAGTAGTAAGCCTGCAATAAACACTGCTGAATTTTCCAAACAGTTAAGGAACAACTAAAAGCAATGCTTCTTAAACTATTCAAAAAAGCTGAAAGGGAAGAATTCTCCCCAATTCATTCTACAAGGCCATCGTCACTCTTGTACCAAAGCCAGCCAAGGACGCGGCAGCATCGACAAAGATGACTACCTGCACACCAACATTCTCCTGCACAGAGGTAACCAAATCCTTTAAACACCAGCAGACCAAAAAGATCATTACCCAGGATGCAAGGCTGGCTCACCATGCCTGAATCAACAGATAAAATACAATCTCATCAACCCTGTGAAGGATAAAGGACATACGATTATCTCAAACAACTCGGGCCTAGAGGAGCCCCAACATAGAGGGCAGCGCATGGGAACCTCATGCCGCACATGCTGACAGGGAAAGCCAGAAGTGAGTCCTCCTGACGTGGGGCAGGACAAGGGCGTCCACTGCCACTCTCTGATGCAATACGGCACTGGAAGGTTTTATTAGAGACATGTAGGCATGAGAAAGAAGTAACAGGCTTCAAATCAAAAGGGAGGAGTGCCAAGTATCTGTTTGCAGATGGTATGACTATGTTTAATCTGAGGACCCCACTACAAGACTACCAGAGCTGATAGACAAGGCCGTTAAGTTGCAGGATACAAAATCAACATGCAAACGTCAGCAGCATTTTTGTGTACCAATAACAAAACAAGAGGGCTGAGACACAAATTATGGCACATGTTTGTTTAAGTTCAGATAATGATCAAGCTTTGAAAATCATTTGTGGAAATCAACTGGAAAAAATGGAGTGTGACCTTCATTTTGGAATGGATGTGCAGTTTAGATTGAGAAGTAAGTGGATGTTCAATAACTTCACTCAAAGTTTTTGAGGAATGATTCCAGAGAATCCCAGCTACCTGAAGCCAACGGAACTGCTAAACACAGGATAAAATAGCACTGATTTCTCTTCCTGTGGAAAGACACAGAACTCTCAATGACAGAGCCATCATGCTATATTCTGAGGATATCAGATGGAAGGGGGATGTAAACCCCTCGACATGTCTCCCTGGCTACTCAGCAAGACTCTGCCTTCCTGGCAATGGGCTGGTAACTAGGCAACATCCTTGTGAAGCTCTTGTGAGCACCCACCACACACCATGCTGGGGAGAGCTCGCCAAAGGGGCTTCGGTGCACCCTACTCACTCTCGACCCCCAACTGCCTAGAATACACTATCTTGGAGAGTGACTCACCACTCATGAGTCAGAAAGTTCTGCAACCCTAATATTTTACAGATCTCCTTGGGAAACCTGTGGCTTTGTTACAAAGACACAGTGAAGTTACAGATCCTAAACTTTTCTCTGAGATCCTGCTAAAATGCTGTGGTGACCAAAATCTAAATTGGGCATGGTCCTGGGACATACAAGGCATGTTTTCACGGGCAGGTGGGATTGGCAGGTGGGATTGGCCTGTATGAAGCATCTCTGAGTGGGCAGGGAGCTGAGGAACTCTGTGCTTAGTGCTCAGCTGCACTGCTGGGCCAGGGGGTGTCTGGGATGGCAGGGTCTCGGGACAGTTGGGCCCTGCAGGGCTCAAGATGTCTAGGCAGCTCCAAGAACATCCTCACAACACCAGCACCCTGCCCTTTGGCTCTGGCAGAGTAGGTAGGAGGGTATCTGTGCTGTGCACACCTGTCTGCTCTGTGGGCCTGGTGTACTGAGTCCAGCCCTCCCACTCAGGTCCCAGCTGATGCTTTGGGTGACTCAGAAATGTTTGTCTTAACAATACTTGTTAAATGAAGAAACGAAACTGAGGATTTCTAACCTGTGCAGGGAAATCATAGCCCAAGACCCTACTGTGCTTCAAAGCTATTGTCCCAGACAGGAGAGCAAGGAGCCTGCAGCCCTCCCCCTGAGTCTGTCTGTCCTGAGTGTGCTGGTCATTAACACAGGCCAAACACATCTGTGGCTGCCACCATGTCTAACTGACTGGATAACACTGAACTCACGGGCTACACCACTGTGATCAGTGGTGGTTCACTGAACACTCGTGGGCCACCTGGTAGGCATAAGTCACATGGCAGCTTCTTTTATTCCAGTCTTCATTATTGGAAGGGAGTAGTGAGGATTGCGCTCAGGGGCACTCAACCACTGAACCACTTCCCCAGCCCTATTTTGTATTTTATCTAGAGTCAGGGTCTCACTGAGTTGCTTAGCACTTCACCTTTGCTGAGGCTGGCTTTGAACTCACCATCCTCCTGTCCTAGCTTCCCGAGCCACTGGCATGACATGCCACTGCATCCGGCTTATTCCAGTCTTAGTGTCCACATATCACTCTTCACAGAATCATATATACACGCTTTACAGAAAGGCTAAGAGAGGACCAAGGCAGCCAAGGGAGCAGGAGGCTGAGCAGGTGTGAGAGCAGAGGCAGAGCCACTGCAGATGCTCACGTCAGATCAGGAACCAGCGGAAGACCTGGCTCAGCACACAGAGCTGGCACAGGGCAGAAACTTGTTCTAGAACACAGTCCAGATGGACGGCAGTTCACAGCGTCAGCTTGGAGAGTCACCTTGACGTGTCCTCTTGGAGAGGGCCAGGCATGGTCATCACAGGCAGGAGAAACTACGTTCTGCTGAAGCCCGAGGACACAGATTCAGAGGTTGCTACTGTGACGATTTTCCTGGGCAAAGCCCATGGCAAGTTACTAGGTTATGGGGTTGGGGGATTCCACCTTTTCTGGGTGTCTAGTGCGGGTGTTGAATCTTTTGGAGGTCTGGTGTATTCCATAAGCGCATGGGTCTGGTTTTAACTCAGTAAGTTCATAGGTGGTCATTCTTACTAACATGACTAATTTATCAGTCTGTGCCTATGGTTGAGCCACGCAGATGGTGGCTGTTTACTTGTTAAAAATGTGTGTAGTCATTTCCGCTCAGAGTGTAAACTCAAAATGCAGTAACTCATGGCACACTACTGCTTCATGAGATAGTAACAAAGGTTTAGGCACAGAGTGTAACCATTGTCTACACACCATGGAGTCACTCAGGGCAGGCGCAGCCTGAGGACTGCTGTTCTACCCACCATGTCGTCACTCAGGGCAGGCGCAGCCTGCTCTCCACGCTGTCTCTCTAAGTTCATCTCATCAGCACTTCTAACAACTGTTCCCCAAAGTAAGATGGCTTCTCATTATTCCCCTAGGACCTAGTTCAGCATGGCCATCAGCAGCCATCCTTCTCCTTGAGAATTCCCGACGCTGTGGCAACCTTGGAGAGGGTCCCGCTGAGGCATACAGCAACACAGGTGCACCCTGTTTTCTCAGGGTGATGTTGCATGTCCTGGAAACCTGCAGTCCTGATGTCTGTATTGGCAAATCCTGAAACTTAGTAACCATCCCGAGGAGGCCAATGTCCTGTGGAGCGTGAGAAGTTGGGAGGCCTTCACCGTCTTCCTCCCCATGGGGCAGTGATGCTGCTCTGGGGCCTCTGACAGGAACTCACTGAAGACGCTTTAGGGTCTGGATCTGGTTCAGCGGCTGGCTTTGACAATAAGTGCTGTGGTGTGTGAATAGAACCCAACTGTGAGTTCTTGTTGGGATTGAACAACTAAATGTGACGTGGTTAGTTTAGGGTGATCCACTGCCAGCAGTTTTATTATAATTTAGTATAATTAATGATACTACTTATATTTTCTTGTACTTCCCATGTCTCAAAAGTCAATTTATAGTTAAGAAACTTAAGGTCCTGCAGTTATCTTGTCACACACCTCATCTCTCTGCTGCGCTCGCCCCGGACACAGGGTCCACATTGAGCCTGCTGTGAGGCTCCGTTCTGGATCTCCGAGGCGATGCTGTACCAACTCTCCTGTCCACTGGGCTCCTTAGGCTGCTGCCCCTGAGCTCTCGTCACTGGCTCAGGGGCTACCAGTGCTGTTCCCACTCTGACTTCCAGTTATGACACGTGCTCGCTGGGGCAGGGTCATCTGCGCAGCTAGCCCTTTCCTGCCTGGACAGGCACAGAGCAGCCAGATTTCTACCAGGGATTCTGGGAAGTTCAATCCTCCCTTAGCCACTGGGGCCTGGTGTGCTTGTCTCCAGAAGGAGATGCATCTCACTGATCCCTTCAGGTTGTACAACACTGAGTTATGTGAGTCTAAGATACAAAGTGTCCATACTCACTACTAAGGAATTCAGCATCTTGGATTTGTTTCTAAAATATCAAAGGAGAACAGGACTTTTGTTGGCCATGCCTTAGCGATGCCCAGTTCTACCTGACACTTAGGGACTTGCAGTGATGGACCATGAGAACCAACAGCAAAGCCACCTCATACGGTGAGAAATATTTTCTTAAATGCAGAATTTAAGAGCTGGCACGCGTATCAAAAACGCTGTCCTCAGATTTACTATTCAACTTTTTTAACATAAACCATATCATTTAACTTTATTTCAACAATCTGCTCAGCAGACAGTGTCGATGCCATTTCATTCAGCACATTAAGAACACAGTAACCCGATTTTTTTTTTTGCTTTCCAGTCTACTTTGGGTTCAACAACTTTGGGAAGGAAAACATGCACTCTCTAATGATCAACTTTCAAGACAGATTCTTTTGAAGAGACCTGGCCAAAAGACAGGGCAGCAGTGTCCTGGCAGCAAGTGTCCCAGCCAAGGCGTTGAGACAAGCCTGTACTTGTTTCCTGCTTCCCCTAATGTCAAGACAGTGAGCCATTCGGCACTACGAATGGAATCCAGGGTCCCTGGGAAGAGCCGGGTTGTGAAGAAGGAGCATTGCCCAAGTGCTATGGAGACGCAGAGCTCCAGAGTCTCCCCCCGGCCTCCTCATCTGAGGGTCCAGGGGGACACGTGTCCAGGGCTGGTTTCAGCACAGCTTTTCCCTGGTGCTGAACCAAGTGTCTTCGCCACTCACAGCAGGACCTCCTGGGAGTCCTGAACTATCTGACCGTCAGAACACACTTGGGTGCAATGTGCTTTCAAGTTATGTTCACCTCATGGCAAAATTCAAGAGCGGCCGTGCAGCCACAGCCCGGAGGAACAGAGAGGAACACAACCGCTGAGAAGCTCGCTCTTGCTGAAGCCCTCCAGGCCGTCTGCCTTTTGTGGGTGTGTCCAGATGGCAGCATGGCTTCTGTACCTCAGCACAGAGAGCTGCAGGTCACGGTGACAGCAGGCCTCTTCAGGACCGGATCCCTCGTCCATGCCGATGGCCAGGCCAGCAGGGAAGTTCTGCACAACCAAGGCACACCTGGAAGTTGACCCAGTGCAGGTGTCGGTTGGGAGCCTTGAAGCTCCCGTGAACACATGGTCATGCACTCTGACTGCGTCAACTCCGCGGAGTTGGCCAAGTCATTGAGGAGGAGGGCACTGGAGCTCTTTCTCTCCTGGCTATGGAGAGCAAGGGCAGCTGACTGCCTTGGTAGTGGGGGCCTGTCCAGGGCCAGGTGTGTTCAGTGACAAATATGACACTTGCAGAATCCCAGTTCCCGGGACACTGACCCTCTTGGAAGACAGCTGCACGTTTGCTTTGGGCTGTTTCTTAGGTGTCTCTTGTTTTTAGAGCACAGACCGTGCTTTCTGGCCCTGCCACAATCGCCTGAGGCAGATATTCCATAGGACCTTAGCAGAAGACACATATTTTAAACCATTCACAGCTGCCTCCCAGCACAAGATTACCCTATGCAACAAGTAATTGACCACGGATCCAGATAAGAACCAGCCAAGAAACGTACAAAATGGGATTTGGAAAGAAGCAACATTTTAAAACATCTTTTTCTCTCTGTCTACTTCTGAACGTGAAATTTGAAACGTGTGACCCTGTTAAGGGACAGTCACCTTCTACCAGAAAGGACCATGAATTGGGATCTGGAACCCTGCAGTGGAGGGAAGGTGTGGGTCTGCTGTGTAGCTTTGGGATCCATGGTGTTTTCAAAGATGAAGTCCGACACGTGGAGGCTGGTGTGGACAGACATGTGGAGGCTGGTTAGTGTCTGCTGAGCAAATAAATAAATGAATGCAGAAATACAAAGGTCTTGAATCTTAGGAAAGTTAGTGGCCTCTTAAAATTTTCAATTTATTAAATAACCCATCCCTCTTAGCACTTCCCAGGAGAATCATGAAATATCATTAAATAGGAGTAGCACAGCCTCTCATCTTGGAACTCGAGGCAGAGAGGGGCACTTTGCACCAATGCTGAGATCAGGAGGTGCTCTGGGTTCCACTCAGAGACCCAGCTCCAAGCCAGCCGCTGTCTCCTAACCGAGTATCTTAACATGTGCAGCTCACAGCCTCTCCTTGCCCACCTGAGCGGCCCTGGATTGTGAAGTCAATGTCAGATAGATCGTTAGGTATAAGAAGGAAAATTTCACATTAATCCAGAATGCAAGGTCGATTTTAAGTGGACTTTCCCAAGCATATTCTAGGACCGTGTGAATGTGTTCCTCTAAACCTCACCTGAAGTCTAAACCCCAACATGCTGTAAAAGAGGCGGGGCTGGGGGGAGTGACGAGGTTGTAGGGTGGAGCCTCCTGGCCTCCCATCAGGACCCCGGAAGGACTCCACCCAGGGCGGAGAGCACTCTGTGCAGTGGCCGCTGGAGGAGACTGCCTTTCAGAAGGCCGATGGCAGTAGGTCCAGAGAAGCTCACTCCTCCTTTCTAATAAAACTTACCCAATGACAGACACCTCCCCCTCAGCCTGTCCCCAGTGTCTATGACCACCCCTGCTCTGTTCCCACAGTCAGCTGCTCGGGATCCTACGTGCCAGCAGGGACACACAGGACTTGCCTTTCTGTGCCCGGGTTACGTCTGCTCAGCTGGAGGGCCTGCAGCTCCACCCTCGCCAAGGCTGAATGGCGCCCGTGTGTACGTAGCGCATTTCTCCACCATCTCTAGGGATGGACGTGCTGGTCGACTCTGTCCGGTGGCTGTGGGGAGTCTGGCGGCAGTACACATGGGGCAGCAGGTGTCCCCCACACAAGGCTCCCACACCCCTTGGGTGCACCCCCAGTGGGCAACCTCTGGATCATGGGGCAGTTCTATTTTGGGTATTTTGAGGAACCTCCGTACAGTTTTCCATCCTGGCTGTGAGCTGATTGGCCTTTCCACCAACCGCGAATGGGCTCCCCTTTCTCCGTCTCCTCAAGGCGTTGCTGCCTGGCTTTCTATTCCTGTCGTTATTATGGCCGTCCTCGCAGCACGGGGCGCCATCTCACTACGGCTGTGATCTCCCTGCTAACGGGTGTCAGTGCGTTCTCCTGTTCCCATGCCCAGCGGCACAGGCACGTCTTCTCGGAAAGCTGTCCAGGTCTGGCTATGCGTGGGCAGCACTCAGGCCCCCGGTTCTCAGGCTGCCTCCTCTCTGCGGGTTCCTGTGTGTGCAGAGCGTCCCAGGAGTCTCCTTCCAGGAGCTTTGTGGTGCCAGGCCTTGCCTTGTGTCTTTCCTCCACTCTGAGCTGTTCTCTGTGTATGGCGTGAGGTAAGGGTTCAGTGGGTTCTGCACACGGACCCTCAGTTGTCCCGACCACACTCTGTCCTTTCTCCACTGTGTGTCCTGGCAACTTTGCTGAAAGTCACCTGCACACAGACATTGGGCTCATCTCCAGGGCCCCTGCATTGTCACCTTTGGTAGCATTTCTGTTTTGATGTCCCCCCGCTGCTCTGGTGACCGCAGCTGGGGTGCATCTGGCAACACTGGGCAGTGTGGCACTTCTGGCTGTGTTCATTTAAAGTTTGCCTTGACTGTCTGGGTTTTTGTTGTTGGATTCTGTGCTTCTGTATGAATTTCGTGATTATTTTTCTATTCATGAAGGTCACCAGCAGTTTGATAGGAATTGATAGAACTTTGTCCCCCTTTGGGTAGCAAGGGGATTTTTTAAATTGCTGAGTGGAGAGATCTCTTGCCTCGTGTGCTACCTATGGTCATGATGGTATGTCATAGATTTCAAAAATGCTTAGATATTAGACTTCAGATGCTCTCATCACAAAAAAATGATAAGTATCTGAAGTAACGGATATCTTAATTACCTTGATTCAATCGTTGCACATGGTATACCTATGCCATTATGTAACTTTGTACCCTATAAATATATAGAACTATTATCTGTCAATTTAAATAAAAAGGAGACATTTAACATGACTGGGTAAAGCCTTCTTGGTTGAGTTCTTAGAAATTGAAAAGAAAGGCATTATGAGTAACATATCCATTTGCAAGTCAAATGGCTTTTATTTCCTTGTTTTTAACAAAATGAAGGAAGACATAAATTATCAGTTGGAATACCGATAATATACTGATAAAAAGTAGTTTTGATGCTTTATCACCATAGACTTCTCAAAGACCCAAACGGCACTGTCATTAAGACTTCCCTTTCCATCTGAAAAATCGCCCGTCACCCTCGAGACATCATAGGACAGGAAGCTTCAGTTACTGATGAGATTCTTCCCTTCTCTCTGCACGCAGCTACATGTTTGGTTTTTCTTTAAACCTAATAATTTTTAAAAATTACAAAGAAATTCTCTTCCCCCTTTTCATTTTCTGAGGGGAAAAAAATCAGGATGAATATCAGCATGAAACAAAGCTTTCCTAAAGATAAGAAATTCATTTTGGGGAAACGTCAACCTGGGTAGAAAATACGACATCTTACGTGGTGAGTGACCTTGCTTAAGCTCTGCGCTTCCTGCATGACCGGACACGTGAGTCACCTGTCTACGGCCAGACACCTGGGGATGGCCCATGGCACCGAGTGTGGTTTTTGGACAGTTGTGTCAGGAGCTATGTGTGCTAGAGAAGAGTCCCTTCACTCCTCCCAGGGCCAAGGCTTCTGCAAGGACCCTGCCTCTCTGCGCCACCATCAGCAGGTGAGGCCCTTTCCCCAACAGCTCTCACGTAGTCTTGGCAGTTCTCGTCATTCCGGAGGTGAGAGAGCTACTGCTGAGGATGCCCAGCACCTATCAGGCAGTGGGCCAGGGTGCGTGGGGACCCTCTCGGCCCCTCCTCCCAGGCCTCCCTCTGCAATTCTGCTGCCAACATTAAAGACCAAGAGGGCTGCAGAGGTGGGAAGAGCTGCCAGAGGAAAGGCAGTCTCACTCTCCAGCCACGCCCGCGCCACAGCTGAAAGGCTGAAGCCCCAAAGTAAAGATGATGGCTGGTTGTACCTAGACATTGGAATTGATGGCTTCCTCTGAATCATCTGTCACTGACATCTCCTTAACCACCAAGAGTCACACTCCAGAAGGGAATGGGGAAAGGGGCACCGATGGAGACAGAGGGTAAAGGAAGCCGCTCACCCTCCTGAAGCCCCCTCATGGAGGAGACTGGAGGCCTGGGGCTTGGAGGTAGCCAGCTCGGACCTGGAGACAGCTCGAGCAGCACAGAGCTAAAGACAGGTGTGCACACACACATGTGACACTCACTCACATGTGCTCACTCAAACACATGCGCCCACACATGCCACTCTCAAACACACACACAGCCACTCACATACATGCACACTCACAGACATACCCCCACATCTGTTCACACTCGCTGGGTGACACACACCTGTAATCCCAGTGACTCAGGCAGCTAAGGCAGGAGGGTCACAAGTTTGAGGCCCTCCTGGGCAACTCAGGGAGAACCTGTCAAAAATACAAAGGGCTGGGAATATAGCTCAGTGGTAAAGCGCCCCTGGGTTCAATCCCCAGCACAAAAAAAAAAAAAAGAAGGAAAAAAAGTGTGTACATAGCCAGACATTCAGGAACACATGTGCACATGAGGACATCCACCTGTACACGCGCATTGTTCACAGACATGCACATGCACACACATTTGCACACACTGTAATGTGTGCAAAGCACAGGAACACACCCATTAACATAATGCGTGGGAAAATGCCTTGTGGAGAAGTTAACTGTCTCAGAAAAATATGTAATGATGGCCTTTGGGCTCCTGCAACCAGAGAGCTCGCCCAGCCTATCCTGCTGGCTAGGTCCCCTCAGTCGGCTGCCTGTGCACCTGCTTAAAGCCACCATGCACAGCCCTGAGAGCCTCTGGGCACCTGGGGAAGGCTTCCAACCGCAGTCAGAGACAGCAAGGAGCCTCAAGGAGACAGATGCAACACTTGGCTCTCAGGGTTATGGTCTCCCACCTGGAAGTGACAGCACCGGCGGAGGAGACAGGTCTCGGGAGGTGCAGACATGGGAGCTTAAGGACACATGCAAGATAGCTCCCAGCCTTGAGACTTTACTTTCAGATAGTTTGGATGCCATCTTTATGCTCACACATAACATGTTAAACCTGGAAAGAGGATGTCTTCCTGAGATGTGTTCATGTGTGTAGGCCGAAGAAAGAAGACAGGCAACAAGGGCACAAAGCTGACCAAGCCCACTGTGGGCCCGACAATTCCTGGGTGCCTCTGTGGCATGGCTTCCTCACTGAAGGCAGCACGGTGCACCCTGTTGGTGAGCTACAGAGGAGTGGTCAGCGTCCAGGCAAGTGCAGTGCCAGCTTGCTGGTCAGCCTCCCTGGGCAGCCTCCTGCCCATCTCCTAGGGCTCCATTTCTCCATTGTTGGTGACCTTGTGGTGGCCACTTTGCTTGGAGCAATTGACCATATGTATTAAAGCCTCTTGAAGAGGCAGGTCTTTAATCCAACAATTCCTCAGGAAGACGTTTCACCTAAGTAGATTCTTAGAGAAGTTCACCCAACAGCACCCAGTTGCTCTCCACAGCATCATCCGTGACGGTGAACGCAGGACCAAGGACGAGAGGAAGAAGGTCCGACCCCTGTGAGCTGGCGGGGTAGACCTACCTCGGGCCTCAGCAGGACACTCGTGGTCTGTTCCATATAAGATGGCAGGAATGGCAATCACAGCTGGGGTTACAGGCTCAGCCTGGGTGACTTCTCCCACGTTTCCTAAGTTCATTTTACAGTCAGGAAAAAAAACACCATGAAAGTTTTCTAGCCGAAGAGAGGGGAAACGGGGAGTGGGCCTCAGCTCTGCGGACCATCCAGGCTTGGATATAGCCAAGAACACTTGCACCTGTGGGAACATCCCATGGGCCCACCAGGAGGGAAGGACTGCTCTCCCGGCCGCCATATTCCTGGAACCTCCTCTCAGCATTTGGAGGCAGCAGTTGGGGGATCCAAGAAGACATCCCCGGGAGTCCCCCTTGTGTGCTCAGCCCCTGCTAACCCACAGACCGGGGCCACACCTCATCCTGAGGGCCTGGGTAGTGCTTCTTGGCGTTGCTGTGTTCTCCGGATGGAGACTGGTAGATGTTTGATACTTGCATGTATGAATAAGATGTAGGGGGGGAGATGTAGGTTTTCTAGGACATTTTTGGAAACAAACAGTTCATTGTAGCTAATTTGCCAACAGAAGCCTTATAATCTCAAGCCTGTGCAATTTGCTTCCAAATCCCACCCCATTATGGTTCCACATGAGAGGAATGATGGGTGCCACAGTTCATTTACTTGCCATGGTGCAGAAGAGGAGCGTGGTATCACCCACGTGTGCCATTTGAAAACCTGTTCAGAGTTGAAATCCCTCTAACTGCACTCATCCTGCTTCTGCATCCAGGGCAGCCATTTCCACACAGTGCTGGGCTCCAGGGTGCTGCGCTCGGTTCTTCATAGATGCTGGCTGCCTGGAGGCTGTCCTGGATGACCATGAGCAGGTCCTAAGCAGCCTATGCTGCCCGTGTGACCAAGCAGGGAAGAAGATGCTTCCTTTGGTTTTCTTCCTGTATCACTCTCTGAAAAAGGACCTCCGTTGATGGCCACTGTAGGAGCAGCAGGGAGACGCTGCCAGTGCCAGGCTCGCCAGTGTCCTCCACCGGCCACTGCATCCTGGGCACACTTCTGGCTCTGGAGGGGGCTTCTCCCTGGGAGAAAGTGTCATGACAGGCACCTCGCTCTTACAGCAGCTTCTGCAGGGGAAATTTCCAGAAAATTAAATTTGAAAAATTCACAGTAGTGGTTGAGGACCTTTGGACTTCAATAATGCATTATTAAAAGGAAAGTCAGAGACATGGGGTACTATCATGTGGAATAATTTAAGCTCTCCGTGTGTTTAAAATAATATTCAAGTTTGGCCACAGTTTATATAATCAAAACTTTGTTAAATGCTTTTGTTTTTCTGAAATGTAATGTTCTATTCACACCATGAGAAACACCTTAGAGACTGACTGAACCCAGGGGCCACAGCGAGGTAGTTATCACATGTGCCCAGTGCTCAGCGGTCAGTCTCCTGTGTCTCCAGGGACCGAGGCCTCTCTTCCGGGACTCCCAGGAACGTAACAGGTGCCTGCTGTACGGCTCTGAGCTTGTTCCCGCCATGTCCCACTATGGGAGGGCGGGTTTAAAAACGGCATTTCCGAGGGGAGACAGTCTGTCTCTACTGCGTCCGTCCCACGTTGGTCCTGGGTTCCTCCTGGGGAACACTGAGGTGGAAACTCCTGTTTGGGAACGCGTGCATTGCTTGGTAGGGAAGTGGACCAAGGCCAGCTCTCCTCCTCCTCCTCTGAGGTCAGTTAGCCTGGCAGAGGATGGAGCAGGGAATCACAGGGTTGCCCTGGATAAGCTTTTAGCCGGGTCCGGAGCCCAGGGGAGCCCCTGAGAGGACCAAGCGCTCACAGGCAGGTTTCCCGGGAAGTTCTTCCTCTAAACTCGCCTCGCAGTTCTCCAGCCACCTGGACCCACCCAGGAGGATGCACAGGGCCCTACGCGCTGCCAGTGCTGAACAGACGGCGTCCCGCCTCGCCTAGGTAATGCCCTCTGCAAACTTGACACCTTGTATTTTGCAGGTTTTCTTTCTTTTGAAAGAGAATGGGAAACCTCTACCCCACCATCCCGGTGCACGGAGCATGACCTCAGCCCCTCCTGGCCTGGTGCGACCCTGCCTGTTCCTCTGCGTCCACTGCCACAGAGTGTCCTCTCTGTGGAAACCCACCAGCAGGGACTAGACCCTGATCGTTTCTATAAAGCAAGCAAACGACCCCACCAGCCGGGGGCTCTGCCTCTCGCCGACAGGGCCTCCCTGTGGCCCGCCTCCAGCCCTCACTTGTCTGTCTTCACAGCCTCCTGAACAGCCGCCCCAAACGTCGGGGCTCGAAGACCGAGCCAGCCCAGGTGGTCAGTCAGTCAGAAACGCTGTCCTCCCTGGCCTGGCCCTGCCCAGCGGGCCCTGCCTGCTGCCTTGGTGTCTGTCCTGCACTCCCTGAGCACACCCTGGGTGCTGCTGGCTGAGTGTCTCTGACGGTCCTCTGCCCTAGGGTGCTTGCAGAAGGGGCGGGATGTGTCTGCTGCCTTTACC
>NC_138198.1:129722160-129764660 GCF_964194105.1 Spermophilus citellus
GTCCCTTGTTTCCGTGCCTTCACCTCGGGCTCCTAGGACACCATGTTGGGTCCTTCTTGTCTTTCTTTTCTTTCTCTCTCTCTCTCTCTCTCTCTCTCTCTCTCTCTCTCTCTCTCTCTCTCTCTGTCTTGATTTTTTTTTTCATTTTTTACTCTCTGTTCTCATGAGATTTATTTGCTTTTGTGTTCATGTTAGTTCTGTGTTAAGAGTCACAAGAGGCATTATTTTTCGATAAGTTTGTCAATTTTCTCTCCTGGTTTCTGAGTTTCTTTCTGTCATGTCAGTTGTGTGATCCCAGTTCTGTGGCTCACCCACACCTTGAACTATTTTCTTACTGTTTTCAACTAATTTTGAAATAATAGGCCGTATGTTCACAATGCACTTGAGACACTTTCCCACCCTGTGTTCACTTCTGTACGAGGGTTATTTTTTGTTGTTCCTGTTCCTCCTGATGGCTTGGCCTGGAATCCGACTGGTGTTTTGGTTGTGTACTCCCATGGGAAGCTGGTTTGCCGGAACATTCAGCACAGGTGTGGGTCGGAGTGTCTCTGTGAACTCCAGAGGCCCTTCCACTGAGCACTGGGGTTGTGACAATGGCTTTCTGATGCCTCTTGCTCCCCCTCAACTTTCTCTGAACCTTTCCTTTATTTTTTCCATTTTCCTGTCTCACTACATTTGTGGCCTCCCCCCAGAAAGGTCTCCTCAGCATCGTGCCTGTCCCACCGGGTATTTGACTGTGAGTTAAAAGCCCATGTGGTCTGGTTCCGGGGCCTCTGCAGACCTCCAGCTCCGTGGCTGCTCTCCAGCTCTCCTGCTGTGATGTCCGATAAGCTCGCCTGGGCTAATTTGCCTGCCCAGTGCTAAGCCATGTCCTCTGTGCCTCCTAGACAGACGCGGGACGCCGCGCGGGTGCTGCAGCTGCTGGTCTTGCACGCCCCTCCATGCTGAGTCCATGGTTCTGTTGTAGATGTTGGGCTCAGGGCTGCTTCTCCGTCTCGCCACCCCTAGCTGCTCTGGCTGAGTACTGGCGGATTTGCAGAGGTTAAACCTCTGGGGCCCCAGCTGCCATCTTCCAGAACACCTAAGTACGAATTCTCTTCTGCAAGAGAAGACCAGCACTGGGGAGTTTTGAGGAGAGAAAGAAGGTCATCTGATTTCCACGTTATGCTGTTCTGTTGGCTGTTGTGTGGAGAATGTGCTGGGGCAGAGCTGGGAGGTCACTGCGAGGGCGCCCACAGGCCACAGCATGGTCTGGGAGGGGTACTGCCGGCAGGAGCACTTTAAATGCACTGTGTCTAGGCACTCAGGGGAGCTGTGGATGGATGTGGCCCAGGCGAGAGGCCCAGGATGCTTCTGTGGTACCAGGTGTGAGCCTGGTACAGGTGCCACCTTCCTGAGTGGGACATGTTGGGGAGAGGTTGGGACGGGCTTGGAATGGATCCTTTCAGCTCTGCCTAAGAAGACGCTGAGCACCAAGGGTGCTGGCCTTTTGGGGTGGAGCATGGGAAAAGTCCCCTGAGGGAGAAGTGTGGATAGAACTGGGCCCTGAGATTAGCCAAGCAAACCATAGGTGTGGGAGGAGCTCTTTGACGCAGGAGGAAAATCAGGAGTGATTTTTTTTTTCCTGGAGCTGTGTGAACATGGCATTTCAGCAGACTTAGATAAGAGATGTGATGTTCCCCCCCTACGTTGGTAACACGGGCACAGGAGGGTAGAGGTTGCCCCAGGAACAACCGGGAAGACTGGCGGGTAGGAGCTCGGCCCTGGCTGAGGGTTTGGTGATGGAGGAGGGATGCTCCAGGGTGAATTCTGGGTCCGTCATCATGCCTGGCAGAGGTGGTGCCACTGCTGAGCTAGATACTGAGAGCAGGGAGAGGGCGGAAGGCTGACACCCTGGGGCATTTCCAGTGGGTCTCTTTCTCCCACCAGGAACTGACAGAAACAGACATGACGAAGATGGAGCACGTGTCACGACATGGCCCTGTGGAAATGTGCCACGTGTGACACGGGATGTGCTCACACAAAGGGCCCTGGAGGCTGCCCAGCCTGGGCACCAGGAGGCCACTGACTCAGAGGGGGACCTGTGCATGGAGCCCTCTCTCCTGAGGACTCCACACATGGCCACAGTGTGCCACCCCCTGCTGTGTGCTATGACTCAATCAAGCCCCGGCTCTTCACCTGGGGTGCCACTGATCCTGAACACGGCCCCTCCTGCAGGAGGGGAAGGTCTGCAGTGCACGTCCCCTACGTGGGGTTGGCTTCCGGAGGACAGTCACTCCCTCCAGCTCCTGCTTCCCCTCGCAGGGAAAACCACCGTGGAGCATGCAACACGGCCTCACAAAGAAGAAGGCCGCCCGGGAGCTGGACAGGATGGTGGTCCTGTCTGCCGGGAAGGGGCAGGCAGCCATAGGGCGTCCCTGGGCCCTGCCGCCCACGGCTCTGGGGGGTGGGGGAGCAAAGGGAAGCTGACAGAGGTCGCTGGCGAGGACGAGGTTGGCAGGCTCAAGAGGGCAAGGAAGCCGGGTGTAGGGTGGAGAAGGTGGGTCCAGGAAGACCTGGGATCTGGGGAGGAGAACCCACAGCAGTTCCTGAGGGGGGGCTCCTATTTTCTCCCACAATGCTGAGGCTGCTGGAGTGTGACACACCCTAGGACAGGTGTGGGTCTCCCCTTGTCTCCCCCACACTACTATCTCCAGCCCGCAGTGAGGCAGAGTGAGTAGAGGTGGTTCACGCCAAGGAGGGTGAGCCCGGCAGTGGGCACAGAGCCGACGCGTACTGTGCACCTGGTGCCGGCTTGCAGGGTCCTCCTTGGAGCTCTGGAAGGGCTCCCACCCGCGGCCAGTGACCAGCAGGTGTGCAGGCCAGGAAAGGGAGCGCCTGGGTGGGGGTGGGGGGCACAGAGACAGAATGTGCTCCTGTGACCTGCTCCTGAGGTCACAGAGTGCTGGGAGGAAAAGGACCCAAATCAGGCTGAAGTCTTCACTGAAGAAATGCAGCCAGGAGGAGAAACTGAGCAAGGGAGGGAGATGACAGGTCTCCTAGGCTGAGCTCCCTCCCCGGCACGTCCCCCGCCGTCTGCCAGCCCTCCTGGGACCTGCACAGGACACCGAGAGCCCAGCCTGGGGTCTAACCACCAAGGGAAGCTGCCTCCTGCCCAGCCTGGCCTGAGTTCCTGGGGCCAGCCCTCTCTGCCTGCAGGCGGCCGGCTGAGGGCTATGCTGTCCTGTTGCCGTGAGGATTTAAGAACCACAAAGGAAGGGCCCCAAGGCTGGTGGGCTGAGTGCGTCAAGCACAGGAGCTGAAGGTCCTTCCCCTTCTCATGGGCATTTCCCATCCCATTCTAATCAGACCGTCTTCAACGTTCAGTCCAGCTTTGTCTGTCCTAACAGTCCCACTTCAATTGCTTGTACTTTCAACTCTAACATTTAAATCCTTTCTAGAGGGAGGAGGTCACGTCAATTTTAAAAAATTAAATTTTAAGAATTCTTCCATTTCCTACAGAGTGTATCAGAGAGACAGCCAGATTTTATCTGGAAATTGTGCCTTCCCTTTTACACATTTAAATGAAAATCAAGGTCTCAGACAGCCCTTTAGTATCAAAATGGGAAATCCATTAAAACAAACAGAGCCCTCCTAAAAGTCGGGCATTCATTTCTAATTGACAACGGACACATTTTGAGCTTTGAAAGGGACATTTTTTGACTGATACGAAAAGAAATGGGTGGCTTTCAAGTGAAGAAGGCTTGTTCCCATCGACTGTTTAGTTTTATTGTGAGATAAATATAAAATTGATTCATTTTCTTTCAAAGATGAACAAATGCAGCAAGAAACTCCACAGATAGTGTGTCACTAATAAAAACCAAATATGCACATTTTAGCTCCTCGGGCGAGGTGAGGGCTGGCCCACCAATCTGTTTCCAGCCGGACTCCAGGTGTGTGTGTAAAATGGGACCCAGCTCGCAGGGCATAGTGGCCGGGCCATGTGCCTGTCTGTGACACAGGGCCACCAAAGGCGCAGGATGAGGCTGCCCCAGCCTAACAGACGCGCTGTGTACACAGACAGCAGCTAGCCTGTTGGACTCAGCCGGGCGTTCTAAGAAACCGATTTGCAGGGCAAATACGGAATAATCCACGTTTAACCTTTAAGCTCACAGCACCAGAGTGTCTTATTTATCTGTGGCTTTCTTTCCTTCCCCTTTCATCCATCTCCTTTCTTTTTAGGTGAAGGGAAGAGCGAGGCTCTGAATGATTTGTAAAGAGGAATCATCTAGTTACCAATTTATCATCACCCTACAGTCCATGCCGGCCGTCCAGTGACACAGTGTCACATCTAGGTACAGAGAGCAGCTGTAGCTGCCTTACTGAGGGAGTCCAGTGACTGTGACACAGAAACCGACTGGAGGCTGTTAATGAAAATTATGAAATAAAATAAGTGGGCGTGGAGGAGGCGGCCAGCTGAGGGGCGCTCCTCACCCAGCTTTGCGGCCGGCTTCAGCAGCGCTAAATTATGAATTTTGTCACCGTTGGCTTCCACTCCTATGTATCTCTGAAGGGCAGATGACCCAAATGAATGCAAATCGAATTAGGTTTCCTCTCAAGACTTTAATACCATAAATGAGAAGGAGCATTCATCACAAATAACCAGGGATTGTATACCAAAGTGCTTGAAGAAAATCAATATACTTTCAGCTGCTCCCGGCCTATAAATGTAAATGAGAAGAGATATAAAGCTGATACGCACTAAAGAAAGGTTATTGAGGGAGCAACACATAACACTAGGAAATCAATTGAATAAACTTGAAAAATGATTCAGATAGAGTAGATATGAACATAGAAAATCAATCATATAATTTAAAGAATAAACAGCTTGAACCTCACAAATCTCCCGTATGGTTTTAGAGTGTAGGATTTTTAATTTAGCATTGATATAATGCCAAGCTATGAGAATCTGCAGATGGCGGAGGCTAGGAGGAAAATCAATTCATTCTTGTTCTATGGTCTTAAGGGGTATTTGATATTTACAGCAGGGCAGCATGAATCCTTGTATAAATTTACATTTTAAGAGATAAAGGGCCTCTGTATTTTGTCTTGTTATTGTTAATAGAAACTGTCTACTTTTATTCCGTCCACTTTCTGGGGAAGCGTAGCTGTCTTTGTGGTGCTGTGTGTCACAGGCAATTTTCTAGGCTTTATTTTCTTGATACACAAAGTTTTGCTTTGTGCTTTTTTTTTTCCACTGCAAGGCAATTGAGGTGGCATAATTGCATCAGTGCTACAGAAATACAGGCTGCAATTTGGGGGAAAAAACAATTCCAGACAAGTTCATTTATATGTTGTGAGGAGGTTTAGAGGTTAAGAAAATGTGACAGGGTACAAGTAAATGTATATGTAAATTCAAGAGACTTTCATTGCACTTATAATCAGTTATTTGCCTTTTTGCTTTCAACTCAGGGATTTGTCATTAGGAAAAGCTGAAAAATCAAATTCGCCAATGATCCCACAGACGCCAACTTGCAAAAGTGCTTCCCAAACTCAAGCCGGTCGTAACTCTGATCCAGGCACGCAGGCGCTGTGGAGTCTGCAGGATGAGTGATTTGCAGCTGCTCATTTGCCTGATGGAGATGCAGCGGGGTCTTCTTGCTGCTGTTTCCTGCTCATCAGTCACAGCTTCCAGGAGGAGAGGCCTTCGCCTTACCAAAGGCACCACCGTGAGCCACACAGGGGCTGTGGCCAGGTCTCCGATACCCAGTGAACTCCACTTAGTGTTGATACTCAATTTGATTACATATTTTTTTTCCTGTATAAAAGCAGACACAAATGCAGGTTGTCCTTCCATGAATTTACCAACCTGGATGCCATAACTGTTTGTAGCACATTACTCTCAGTGGGAGTGGTGTGTCTGAGATCTGGGGAATCACATAAAGCCTTTTTGGACTTTTCCGTGGCTGATTCTTCTCAACTATCTTCCTGGGATTCTAAATTTGGAGGAGCTCCTGAGCCAGACAGCAGCCAGTGTCCTAACAGAGAGAATAGAGAACACAGGGGTAACAGGATCTGTGGGAAGGCAGTGAGGGTCCCAGCCCCTGGTGTGGGATGGCACTTGTGAATATATTCTTTATCCTGTTCCTTTCCAACCATTTAGATCTTTTAGATTTGGGATTGCTGGGTTTTTTTTCATCTAGATTTTAGGACAAATGTGCAGAGATTTCTGGTTGCCAGAGCAGGGTGCACTGTGCAGGAACTCAGGGCCAGGACAGTGTGATGCTGAGCTCCTGGGCCTCCCCTGCCTCGTCCACCCGGACCTGGAGCTATCGAGGTCAGCAAGGCACAGGCACCAACAGATGCAGGTAAAAGCCAAGTCAAAGACGGCCACCTCCCTCCAGACAAAGAACTGGGTCAGGGGCTGCCCAGAGAATTGGGTTTGGCCCAGAACTTCCCGCATTTAACTGTATACCATGTTTCAGGACTCTCCTTCTGTCTGCTTTCAGAATAAGCATCTCATATGGCCACACCTATGGCGAACACTCCTGAAAAGTGTACAAATGTGTGCACACCAATCTGGTACTTTCTAAGCAGTATCTAAATAGGTGTGTGTGGGGGGGTACCTACCACCCTGAGGAGGACCTCGCACAGGCCTGGAGGTCCATCTGAGCCCGAGGCTGACGCTGGGCATCCTGACAGTCAGCAGCCTTCAGCCCTTTGCCACCAGGCCTGAGAGGCAAGCCCAGCTCAGGTCTCCCGCCCACCCCAGACGGCACGACCCTGAGTTCAGGTGCCAGTTCTGTGGCCTGGCCGTGTCAGGAAAGCTATTGTCCGTCCTGCTGCGGGACCATCACGGCCATCCTGGTGCTGACGGTGCTCCCCAAACAGAGAACAGTGTTGAGATGAAATAATGAGAATCTGTAGAGATGGTTGATGAAGCTTTGGTCAATGTGAGTTTCAAGGGGCAGGTGGGGGGCTGAGGATTCAGCTCAGGGATGGAGTCCTTGCCCAGAGGTGGAGGCCCTGGGTGCCATCTCTGCTGCACGGGGATAAAGTGAAGTGCTCGTCCACATTAAAGAGACGGGTTCAGTGTTTCCCCTTCCATTTCCAGCCCCCTTCCCCTTGGTGAGTATTCTAGTGGAAACGTGTGAGCAGAGACATCACTTACGCATCTCAAAACCAAGCCTGATCCCTTCACTCCTAGGACACCCCACTCTTCCTGGATTCAGCACACCCAGAAACCGCCAACATGAAAACCTACTGACAGAGACTGGCAATCTCAAGTGTTGCTTTGAAGTAGATGTTCTGGGTTTCAGTACACTTCTCCTGCATGTCCTATAACTATGTGTGAAAACACATGGATACATGTGCACATAGTGTGTGATATAATTGGAGAGTTTTAATTGGTCCTGATTTGCATTGTGTGATTTGTTGCACAAACACATACACAATATAGGAGACTTTTTCCTTTTTTCCCCCTTTAAAAGCATTTTTATGACTTGGTATTCACATTACTGAATCGGTTGCTACGTGTGTTTGATTTTTAAGACCACATACAAAATTGCTACCTCCAAAAGACAGGGTGAGCACAGAAGTTCATCTTTCTTTCTGATGTAACTATCAGAAGACAGACTGGAAGAAAGGCCTTCGGCTAGGAACGTTGACTGGCTTCTCAGATCTGAAAACTGGAGGCAGGACACTCCCCAATCCTGTGTGTCAGGGATTTTGCTGAGTCTCAGGAAAATGGCAATAATTTAAAAAATAAATAAATAAACACACGTGGACAACAGCCCTTGTCCTGCTGGAGGACAAGAGGTCAGTGTCAGGACACACTACAGAGGGAAGGCAGCTGGTGGATGGCCCAGCACTCAGGTGCAGGCAGGGAGGGTCGCTGTACAGAGAGGGGAAGCCAGCAAGAGGGCAGGCGGACGGTGGCAGTGCACACAGGGAAGCCACCCTTAGGAGGACTCAAAGGCGGAGCCTGACCTGCTACGCCCATCTCTCCATCTTGCTCAACTGTACGGCAGAGAGGGTCCAGATGGGGACTGGGGCCGGAGGGGAGGCGGGTAGATCAAGATGCCAGAAGAAGGCCTGGCCCTCTGCCTGGTGCTGACTGCCCAGGGCCCAGTGTCCTCCTGCAGAGAGCAGCAGCAGGCCTTGCCTCTGAGAGCAACCTGCCACTTGCCTTCAGAATCCTTTTGATTTTTAAGGGCTTGGCTCTTGCAAGAGGTAAACTTTGTTCATCAAGTGATCCTGTCACAGGCAACCAGAATGTCCCACTGGAGATGGGAGAAGGGTTGCAAGCCACCAGTTAGGACAAAATTATAAAAAGATAATACAACACTCAGAATATATACAAGAAAAAACATAGCTTTGGCCACATTTGTTGTAAAAGAACACAACCTTTAAAATGGAATATAAGAGGAGTTTCTACGTTGGAAGTCCTAGCTCTTATCCAGCTCCTCTTTTGTTCTGTCTCTGCTTGTGTCTCCTGCCTGTCTCCCTGTCTCCATCTCTCTTCCCACACACTCTGAAACAGAACACCGACCATCCTGGGGGTCTTTCTGGAGCATGTCTCTGCATACTTAATCCCAGCGATACTTATTTATTTATCTGAGAGTAGAAAAAGGAATAAATGTAAGAAAGGGTCAGGATTTCTGTTCTTTCAGTGTGTTCCACTAGGGACTGAATCAGCAGCAAACCAGCAGGACCTGGGAAGGGTGGCACAAACCTCTGTGAGGACGGTGCTGCTGTCCTGCCACGGTGAGGCAGAGGCCCAGCGCCTGGTAGGCATGCCTGCTGTGCCTGCTTCACCCTGTGCGCCTCTGCACGCAGGCCCGGCTCAGCTCAGGCATGCAGTCCCACCCCCAGAGATCTCAGAAGCTTCCCCACCCCAGGCAGGTGTTGCCACCCCATCACAGTTGACACAAGACTCAGAAGAACAAGGAGACATGACCCAGCAATGGGCTGGCATTTGTACCATCCGTCTCTGAATGCCGATGTCAGACCCCAGCACTAGGAGCAGCCTAGCTGTGTCCTAAGGACGAGCCATGATTCAGACACAGCAGCTCTTCAATCTACCGACAGGCTCTCACACTGGGTATAATTATTTATTCTCTCAAAAACTCATTTCCTTCATGTTTAAAATGTGAACGACATAATTTCAAAGTGGTCAAATAAATATGCATACAAAAATTGAAGTATAGTGTTGTAGAGAAACATCCTTATCATGACGAACATGGACATTCAATGCCACGTTGTTATCAATGTCATGAGCTGTCTTGGGGGTGTGTAGTTTCTCCTGCAGCACAAGGAGGGATTCACAGCCCTGGCTCTGAGAGTTCTGATTAAGTCCTGGTCCTGCAAAAGGCAATACAGGGGCTCTATTTGGCCCAAGAACCTGGTTACAGTAGTGCCCTATTCCTGTGGTTTGGGGATATGCTGTGAGAATTCAGATTTATTTCTAAAGATATCTGAGCTAATATTTGCATAAGTTTTTACTTCTTTGTATGCCCTGTGACTTTTAGAAGAGGTCCTCTGGGGCAAAGCAGCAAAGGAAAATAAGGAGGGGCAGACCTGAAGGATATTCATGCCACGGCTGAGCTGTCAAAAGGAGGTGACACCTTCAGCAAGGAACGAGTTGATCAAATCAATACTGAAGGCTTCAGTTATCTTTAGCTATCTATTGTTCTTCTATTTAAAAAAAATGGGTATCCTAAATCTCTATTTTGAGTAAGAGCATTGCAACTGTGCACGGATACTACATTTGACTTCCTGGGCATCTTTCATTTCAGAGCAAAACCAGGTTGAGCCTACAGGTCTGTATTCTAAAGGGATCTGGTCTTCGGTAGAGATGCCCCACTCTAACCAGAGATGCAGGAACACCTGGTTCCCAAGCCCTCAGTCTTTCCCCGCATGTGACCAATGTTTCTAGTGTCAACCCTGCGGTCACTCATTTTATGAAATCATGACGTTGTGCCGAGTCAACACTATGATAAATTCTTTAGAAAAGCCCTACGTCAGATAATTCCTGGATGACAGGGAAGGCGCCCGCTGTGTCCCCGGAGTGCTCTGCTGTCGGAGCCTGGTGGCATCTGGTTCAGTAACTGTCCTCCTGGCTGCAGTCTCTTCACCGTCCCCGAGACCACAATGACTACATCTCCAGAAGGACCGAGAAGGGTGTGGGTGAGGGGCTGTCGGCCTCCCTCGCGGGGAGAGCCAAGCCTTCCTGGGAACAGGCCGCCCCTCCTCTCTAGCTCAGGGCTGCCTGGGGCCCACATGGAAGCAAAGACGGCTCCCACAGGGTTCCCAGGCACCAGCCACAGCCACCACGGTCGTTTGCCACTGTAGCGTCACTAGGAGAAACGGACCTACCATTTAATCCCCCAAATCTATGTTCATTATTCTTTCAGGTTTTTTTTTTTTCTGTACTGAGGATTGGACCTGAGGCGTAGGGTGAGGGCCGGTGTTCTACCTCTGAGCTGCACCCCCAGCCCTTTTCATTTATTTGGAGGCAGGTCTCACTAAGTGGCTGAGGCTGACCTTGAACTTGTGATCTGAAGGGTGTGTGCTCACTGCACTGAGCAGGAGCCCCCCTGGCTCCCTGCAGGCTCTCTGAAGGGACAGCTCCACCCCATCTGGCTGTGATGGCTTGGGCAGCCCCAGAAGCGTCTGCTGCAGCCTCATCTTGCTGCTGGGGCCTCCCTTCCTGCTGGCCCAGTGTCCATCCCTGGAGCCCTGCTGGCCCTCACTGAGCTGCCTGATCTCATTCACGGTGCCAGGTGGGATACCACATTGCCTGAGGATTGACCACTCCTCGTGGAATCCCAGTCTTTGGACAGTACCTGGCCCCTCCGCAGAGCACTGGCGTCTCTGGTATCCATGTTCTTAGGTGGGTCTTTTGCTGAGTCCATCTTTAACGTGGGTCTCATGGAGGCCTGAGGGGACTGAGAGGCAGCTGGGGCTGGGTTGGCAGTGAGGGCCAGGCAGCTGGAGATGGGTGGAGCTGGTCCTTGTTCATGCCTCCAGCAAGCTGGCTGGGAATCGGAGCCCAGGCACCCCAGCTCCTCACTCCCTCTGTGCACACGTTCCCACCCTGGGCGGGAGGGCTCTGAGTTAGGACAGGATGCACTACTTGAATTCCTGCTTTTGGGAACGGCTACTCCTGGCCAAAATGCTGGCTATTGTAGGACTAAACCCAAACTGAGCAAACGAGTGTGTGTGTGTGTGTGTGTGTGTGTGTGTGTGTGTGTGTGTGTTAGTAGTTTAAATCTATTTTAAGGCAAAGTGGAATCTGCAGAGCTGAGGAGGCTCGAGGATGCGTGTGTCCTGGGTGCACTTACCTCGCATGCTCCCTCGGCTTTGCTGTTCTGCACTGAAGCCACTCAGCACCGCGAGTCCACACACAGGGCAGATTGCTTAGAGCAAGGACCTGCCAAGGTACGATTTCCCTTCACGCTGCTCCCACTTAAATGCTTAGAATTGGGTAGCTGACACGAGTGCGGGCACTGCAGGTTGAGCTGAAGTTGAGGCACATACTGATGCACACAGTCACCGACTGTAAACAGACCTTAGGAGCCAACCAGTGCCAAGGGCCTGGGGAGGACCGTCACCCACAGACGTGTGCAGAGGTGCTTGCCCTGGGGGTGGAAGGAGGGAGACAGGCCACAGGGGCTTCCTCAAGGACGTGCTGGGGTGTGTCTTGGGTCTCAGAATTAGGACAGGGCCCCTGGCAGCCACTGCCCGTCTGCCCCCTGGGGTGTGGAGAAAGGCCTGGAGAAGAGTCTGGCTGGAGCACTCTGAGAGGAAGCAGGAGGCCACGTCGCCAAGGTTCTACAAGTGTGTAAGGAAGAGCTCCTTGCCCTGGGGACAGCGGAGGCTTCGTCACACCTGCTCTGGGAAGGCGAGAGCCCTCTGGCTCTCCACCCTCCTCGCCCATCAGAATCCCTGCCCTCTCCCGGTGAGCTCCAGCCACGAGCGATTCTGCTGTTTTGTGTGGTGCTGAGGTTTCTGCAGATGCTGAAGGAATGGCTGCTGGTGTAAGGAGCTCATAAACCACCCTTTAATCTAGGTCAATCTCAGGAAAATTATTAATAAAGTGGTTTGGGAGGTTTATAGGGAAATATTAATATAATCCCGATTGATGGATCCAGCAGGAATTGTGGATATCAGAACAGCATGTTCACCATCCATCTATCTGCTCCAGCAAGCAGCATTTACAGTGCAGTGTTAATTGTTTGGCTTAAAAGTGTAATTTATTTTTCACTGCTGAATTAGCAATACTTAGATGTATTATGCATGCTTTAGTAAAGAGAGCAGATTAGTTAAGTTTGAGCACGTGATTCTGAGAGGCCTGTGTCTGAATCGAATATGAACCACACGAGCAGGCTGACCTATGGGGGACATGAGTGGCACCACATAAATCTAGCATCTGTTTTGGGCAAAGCTGAAATTACTGAGTTTTATTCATAAAATATTTATGCCCTCTATGTGCAGCAATTGTTGCTCAGTGCCAACTGAATGATTTTCTACCTCAAGAAGCAAATGAGTTTTCAACTTGTTAAACTTAACCCCGATGTCCATATGTTCAATCTGTTTTTTTTTTTCATATCCAGGAGAATGGTTCATGAATATGTAGGAAGCAGTTTTTGTTTCTTACAGTTGTGATTCCAGAATCAATGTGACTATAAACGGAAAGGTAGCTGTTAAAAAGGCACGTGTCACTGTCTGGGAGAAGTAGCAGATCCAGCGTGCTGGAGCCCAAGTTTCCAACCTGTGGCGTCTGGGGTCTCCAACTGGCCCAGAGACCTCCAGACTGTGGGCTGGGCTGGTCTGCATCCTCAGGCACATTCTGAATGCTGGAAAGTCCACATACAGAACAACTTCTTCGAATTCTCAAAGGGTGATGATAATAAAGGAGGAAGTTAAGAACCACTCTGCATGTTGGTTAGAAATCACACAATGCTAGACGTAGGGATAGATTTGTAGCACTCATGACGGGACTTAGGCCACATGGGTATGTGGCCTTCATCACACATCTGGCAGCAGAGCAGAAGCAACCAACATGGACAGCTTCTCGAAAACGAAACTCAGAGGCCTGTGTGGGAGCTCATTTAGGTGAAATGAGGAAATAAGATATTTGAATATATTTTGCTTTCCAGTGAAAATTATGGAAAAACAGAACCAAAATTATAAAGGTGTTTGCAGAGGAGGAGATTGGGTTTAGGAAAGATATCTTCAGATTTTTGCCTGTAAGTTTTAAATTTGGCAGTGAATATTAATCAGTTATCAATATTGTTATCTGAGAGCAAAAACTAGGGAAATAAAAATGAGGAACACTATACCAGGCACAGAGAGGAGCAGGGGGTCTCACGGCCCTGGGAAGGAGCCTAGCGGGAGGTCCCCTGTGGGCTGTGAGTCTGCTCTTCTGCCACACAGCTGAGGGCCAGGGTGGCAGGGTTCTCCCTATGCCACCCAGGAGCAGGGGCCTCGGCTGGCTGTGCCCCTTCAGGCTGCTCTGGGCATGTGAGTGGTGGTTGTCGCGATCTAGGGGATGGCTCTAGACCTGGCGAGGTGTCGCGAGTCTTGCTGTCAGGAAAACTGATCCCAGCAGCGTCCCCTGAACCTCGCCCCCCCACAAGGTCTGAGTGGTTGCCTGGGGAGTGGAGGGTGCGGGGAAGCCCAGCAGATGACACCCTGGGTGTGCCCGTGCCCGATCACTGCTGCAGGTGTCACCTGTGTTTGACATTAGTGTTTGTCTCTACGGCGGTGGCGCCCAGTCTTGCAAGGAGGCCACTATAGCCACCAACCTGCCCCCCCCACCGTGTGCCACGGGTAGTTCCCATCATTCGCTCAAGAGTGCTTGCTCAGAGTGGAGCAGGGACGTTTTCATGGCCTGAAACTCCCAAACCTCTGTTTCACCTGATCCCACGGTTTCTTTAAACCCCATTTCTCTGTCTGATTTCTATGTTAGAACGTAAGGTTTAATAACGACAAAGTCATCAATGACTGAGTGACTGGGGAAGGAGAGAGGGCAGTGTTGGGATGGGTATTAAAGACAGCTGGACTTGGAACAGTGACTCGTAAGCAGAGAGCAGTCTGAGAGCAAGGGTCAAGGTCCCGTCGGATTCAGGTGCCCCAGCCTGTGGAGAGGCTGGAAGTGCCCGGTTCAGAGCTCCAGCACCGACGGGTAAATTCGTTCCTCCTTCTGGGACTCAATGTTTTCATCCTTCCATGGGGATATTTATGGCTACCTCACAGAGCTGTGTGGTCTATAGTATTGTGAATGTAACTCAACTTGAATTTTAATCAGTCTGTGTTGATAGGAATATTTTTCATGAGTGACAGCAAAGGGAAACTTGATAACACCCCTACACACACCTGCACACACACACACACACACACACAGACACGCCCTTACACACACCTGCTTGTGCACGCGCGCACACACACACACACATAAGTATTTTTCATCCCAATTTTTGCAGAAAATATCTGTTACAAAATACATAAGACAACTACCAAAGCCTACAAACCCTAATCACATGTCGACTGCCCTTTTGCATTTCTATCCTCTCCAAGTCCCTCATACCTGAGTTGGAGGTGGAGGGAGGTCATCACACACAGCCAGGACAGCAGAGGCGGGTCCTGAAGCTCTGGGCACTGGGTGTCCACATCACTGTGCACCCAGCGTGCAGTATAAATCACTTTTGATTCTCCAAAGTGACACTAATTCTGGAGAATTCCTGGTTTTCTATCATATTAATTTCCCTATCAATCATAAACTAAATATTAAAGATAAACTATTTGAAGAAACTCAAGAGTTACCAAGCCAGAAGAAGCAGAAGGGAATTTTAGCGAAGACAAGCAGCACAGGAAGCAGGTGCCCTTCTCCTGTCTTTTCCTGGGAGGCCATGTTTCCTAGTCATGAGGTTAGAGTTCAGGAGTCCAAGGGAAAGGAGCAGACTTGGGTTTGAAGAATGTCAGACCTGCTGAAATTAGAGGAAGGATCCCAGAAAGGAAAGAGCCATCCCCCAAAAGTGGGGGTACACCTTCCTGCAGCCATCACCGACTCCAGACGGCACAGGAAGGCGCAAAGTGAAAAGCTGCCCACCGGAAGACTCAGAGCCCGAGGGAGATACCTCAGGAGCTGACCATCAAAACATGAACTCAGACCCAGAAACCTCTGAGCCAGCAAATGGGGGGAAAGGCCACCCTTAGCACGTCACAGACCAGGGGACAGCAGTGGGGCAGGAGAGGTGGAATGGCTGAGGGAAAGACGTGGTGTACAGAGGGCGACACCTTCCCAGTGGGCCCAGTTTCAACCACAGAAAAGCAGAGCAACCTCTTTTAAATACCGTCAGAAAGAGAAAACAGTGAAGAGGTGGAATATACTGTCAAATAGACACCCCTTCTGGAATTGAAGTCCAAGTCACCATGTTTTCAGATGAGTGAGAACTTAGAGCACTTGCTGCCGGCCATCCTGCACTATGAGAAATGCTTTAGAGAATTCCCCACAGAATCAAAACAATGTCATGGTGAGATAAGGGAAATAGGAGCCCGGAAAGCCGGACTAGAGTTCCATGAGTAGAAAACAAAGACCAGGAAGTTCACAGCAGGGATTGCTTTTTGCAGGGAAATAATAAGACGGATAAACTTCAGCTACAGTAGTAATGAAAAAGGAAAGTACAAAACTTATAAATATCAGGAGTAAAAGAGGTGATATCCTGCAGCTGTTTAAAGGAGTACAGGAAAATAGGAGAGAACTCTGTGCCCATCAGTTGAAGGACTTAGATGAACAGAGTCTTTTCATACATGACTTAACAAAATCACTGTGGGTTGGGACATCTGCATTGAGGCCCCCACCCTGCCGGGGAATGCCTGCCCTGTGTGGCATCTCCAGTGGCAACCACAGGACCCTCAGCACCGAGCCTGGTGCAGGAGGCAAGCGCTCCCCTCTCCCTGGCCCACGGCTGGTAGCAGCACCAATGGATCCTTATCTGTTCCTATTCACAGAAACCAGAAGTAACAATAGTTGGGAGTCCTTAAAATAGTGCAAAAACCGGGAGCAAAAGTATGTTTTCGAACATCATTTTTTTTAGTAGGAATAGGAACATTCAAGAATCATGGGCTTTATATCTTAAAGTGGAGGTGAAAGGACTTTCTGGTGCGGTGGGCTCAGTGAGCTGTGAGAGGTGGTGTCACCTTAGAGATTCAGGAAGTGAAGGAGAGGAGAGTCTGTGTAGCAGAATGCCGGGAGGGGCCGACCTCGTCCACGGAGCAGAAGTGACAGTGGGGAAAGCCCCACCTGCGGGGGAGAAGAGGTCTGAAGCCCTGCAGGACTTTCTCCTGCAGACCGGATGTGTCCCGGGAGCAGCCCAGGACAATGGCAGAAACAAGAGGCACCCTGGAGTTGGAGAGCATCTGGCCCAGAGGCTCCATGAGCTGTGCCAAAGCCAAGGAGGACGCTCAGGTGGCTGCCCAGACTCCTGACAAGCCAGCCCCACCCAGAAGGCCGGATCCTGTTCTGACAAGGGCCTTCCTCCTGTGTCCAGTAGGCTCTTGTTCCCAGGTCACCAGCCTCACTGTGGAGTCCTGCCGAGGGTCCTTGGGATGCACACCACTGCCCATCCCACACACCCGTGCTGGGCTGGAGTCGTGTCCTGCCACGTCTCCCTCCCACTCTGGGCTTCCCAGCATGAGTCCCAGTGGCCATCCACTCTGCTCCACCCTAAGGTTCCAAACCCTTTGTTACAGTGTTGCCCTCTCCCGCATCTGTAAGGCTGACATGTGGCACTGCCCTTGCACCCGCGGGTTCCTCCCCACGGCTGGCACTACCAAGCCCGTCCCAGCCCCTCACCTCCACCACCTTCACCGGCTTCCTGCACTGGGTCGCCTCTGGCAAGCCGGCCGCACCGGGCCAGGGTCCCCGCCCTCCTCCCTCTGGCAGCGTCTTGAGCTCCCGTCCTTCTGTTTTGAAACAGCACTGCCCTTCTTGTCCTCTCCTGTTCCATGTTCCTGCCCCACTGCGTCCACGACCTGCAGGTTCTGCTCGACCTCCTTCCACATCTCCAGGCATCCTCCCCGATGGTCTAAAACCACACGCCTGCTGCTCCGAGGGATCTGCACGTTTGTCTTCCTCAATCCTACCTCACACAGTGATTCCTGTGGTGTTCCTGACCTGCACAGACAGTGACAACTTGGAAGGAACACATTCAAACAACGAGCCCCTCCCTCAGCCAGCCAAGGCCCAGCGCGGAGCTTTCGGGCAGCCTTAGAAAGGCCCTGGCGAAGAGCCGAGGTCAGGCAGCTGTGCATCAGGCACAGGTGACTAGGGAGCAGGTGCCTCTACTGGCCTGCAGGCCATGTGGGTGGCGGAGGATCATGCCTGTGGCAGCAGCTCTTGGACACAAAGACTTCCTGCCACTTCAGGACAGGTGGGAGGCTGAGTCAGCATAGTGAGGGGCAACCCACCATGCTTCTGAGGACGCTATGCAGATGTGGCAAAGATCAGGACACGCTGAAAGGGTCGTGGCCACATGACTTGTCCCACACCACCGATGGAATAAGGAGCAAGACTTCTGAGTTCCAGTCTGAGGGACTTTCGATTTCAGAAGTAGCCAGTGTTCAGGCTTCCCCAGGAACGGGGTTGAAGAGGCCCCTGAAGGTGGTGCAGGGCCAGCCACCAGCTCTCTGGGCTTCTTTAATGGCCTTTTTAGACAAAACAGTACATGGTCCTCTTCTTTTGAACTCCCTGGCTATCACCGGCTTTGCTGAGATGGCCTTTACTGGCTGGGTCCTCAACGTCACGTGCACAACTCCCTGGCGTCCAGTCATTCCCCGGGTTGGGTAGCATCCGACAGGGTGGGAGGGTTCCACCCTCGCCCTCCTTTCAGCCTGCTGATTGGCCATTTCAGGCCTTGTGTGTAAGGGGGCATGTGTCCCCTGGCTCCCTCCCCCACGCAGTGGTGTCGGGCCAGCAGTGCTGAGCCCTGTGACTCCACTCTCCACGCCACTTGACTAAAGGGCATCTACCACCCACTTACAAAAGCTCTATCCTTTGACTCCGAAATGTTGCAGAGAAAAGTCTTCAGCACAAGGTTGAGGCTAGGACGTCGGCTCCCACAGCCTTTCAACCTTGCACTGGAAGACCGCTTCAGAACCACAGAGCAAGGAAGTAAGTACCACACACACACTGCCTCACGACAAAAAGGAGTCAGAGCTATTTTCTTTGAAAGGGAGATTTTACAATCAATCACATAATTTTATGTATTTAATTTTACTGAAGTATCATTGCTTTTATGTTAAAAAGTAATTCTTCCCAACCAGCGTGGTGGCGCACACCAGTAGTCCCAAGTGGCATTGCAGGAGGATCGCAGGTTCAAAGCCAGCCTCAGAAAAAGCAAGGCTCTAAGCAACTGTGTGAGACCCTGTCTCTAAATAAAATACAAAACAGTGCTAGGGATGTGGCTCAGTGGTTGAGTGTCCCTGAGTTCAATCTCTGGTACTCCCCCCCCTAAAAAAAGAAGTAATTCTCCCCATTTATTCCTAAATATAATGTCTCCAGAGGTGTCAGTTTAGAAAAAAAATCATAGAACGCATTACCTGAATACATAGGACATGGGTGACTGTGACTTATGCAGGAAGGACCATTGGAGAAAACTCAGAAGGAATCCAGGCCACTGGCCCCCCTGTGATGTCCACATCCTCAGAGCTGGGATCCAGAGTGATGCTAGGCCAGAGCTGGGGACCGCATTTCCCCTGCCCTTCTCAGCCCACCTCACCCTCAGGCCACCCCAGGGCTCTCTGGATCAGTGAGGCCTCTGGATCCAGGACACAGATGAGAGTGCCCCTGCAGGCCTGTGTTTCCCAGACTGCATCCAGAAAGCACTGGGTTTGCAAGCTGACCTGTGTTTCCTGGAAAGGAAAGAAATGGTAGGGCACTGTTTAACCCGGAAATGCTGGTTAAATAGCTTAAGATCTCTCTAAATCTCTGATGCACAAAATGACTTTAAATAAATTGCCAACAGGTAAGGAAAGGGTTCTTTCCAATCTGACCTGATCATCCTCTCACTGCAGGAATAGAAAATCAAACCCTGGGAAGCCTGCCGCACTGTTCTGCTTTGAAGGTGGGTCAGCTGCTGGTTTGCGGCATCTCTTCTGAGGGAAGAAGCAGGGGAAGCCAGTTCCTCAAGCACCCTTGGGCTCCAGGTGACCTTGTGCTGGGCTGAAGAGAGATGGCTTCCAACTGCCACGTTTGCACTCCTCTCGACCAGGAGAGTCCTCCAGCTCTCATGCAGGGCCCACAGCTCAACGTGTCTCCCCACATTACTGCCCTCAGCTGTCCAGGCAACCTGACATCAGCCCAAAGGCCTCCTGCAGGCAACTCCATAAGGCTCAGGGTCCCTGTGCGAATTAAGTAACCAGCACTCTGCAGGACACTGAGATGTGCCCGCATCTGATGCACAGCAACTCTCTAAGGACAACTGGGCTTGCAGCCCTCTTTCTTTTCCCGTCCCCGCTCTGCCCTGAGTGGCCCTTGCTGCAGTTGCATATGCCCAGCAGAGCAGGATCCTCTGCATGACTCTTGTTATGAGGCAAGATCAGGGAAAGCTTTGCTCCCCAGAACACCTTGAGCTCTCTGCATTGGAGAATCTCACTTTCTAGCCGCCGCTGAGCAGTTTTATTTGGCTTTGTTTGGCTGTCTTCATTGCCCCTGCTCGGTATGAAACCTGTGGTCCTGGTTGCTGGCCGGGTACTGGGTGCTCCTCAGACAGCACCCTCCTGTATGCAGTGAAACACTTCCCCTTTGCAGATGGACTTCATCAGCTGCACCCCTTTGGGTAAGCTGCAAGCCCAGGTGAATGGTCATGACTCCACTTGCTCTTTTCAATCATTCCTGATGCTGCAGACGGACACACAGTGCTTTCTGGGCTGTTGGACAGTCCTTCAGGTTGTGGATCATGGAAGTGACCATGTTTCTAGATCACAGCAGCCCAGTGCCACTGAGAAGTGGCGAGAAGGAAGGGGTGAGAAGCATGGGGAGTGAACTCCGGAGAGTGCCACACACTCAGGAGGCCTTTCCACAGAGAGCCTGTGGGCATAATTTTACTTTAATTCTTGATGATTTTTATCATTTTAAAAAATTGAACAATTACTCTCAAATTAGTTTTCCTAAATCTTTAAGATTTAGTTCAGTAGCAGTTTGTTAAGAAATAGCAATACCCCATATTTGAATCATCTCATTGAAAAAGAATGCTATTCTCCCAGGATTTATTTGTGTGTATTAGATTCTTACTGGGAGGGAGAGGTTGTGAGTGAGATTTCCACATGATTCTCAGTCTGGGACATGACATGGAGCTGACCAGGACAGCAAAGACAGACACGATGCTGGTCTCTGTCCATTCATCATGTTCGGGCTCATCCTTCCACACGGAGACCCTCCTGTGCAGGGCAGAGGGTCTGCTGCAGGCCTGGCATAGCCTGGTTCTGGAACTCTAGACGCCAAGTGACTAGGAGTACCTTGATGTCTTTAATCAAAAACAAATTTGCCTGTGGTGGTCACTCTGCAGTGGTCCACTGTGTGTCCCTACCTCTGGGGTCCCCTTCCCTCTGCTGCTGGCTCTCACCTTCCACATGACTGGTGAGTTAGGGCCACTGGATGCAATCTGGTGTGATGAGGGTAGGCATCAGATGCCCTTGAGGACTGGGCTTCTAAGTATGGCCACGGTGGGAGAAACCCAGGAGCCCCGCCCCAGCACACAGCAGCCCGCAGGTCCAGGCGGGAACGTGTCTGGGTCTCAAGCCCAGGAGGACTTGAATGCCTAAGGACGCACCTGACATGAAGATGTCTGCCAGGGACATGAAGGTGGTTGTGTTCACAGTGAGAGAGAAGCGCTGCAGGGCATGACCTGATGGTGGGGCCAAGGTTGTTGTGGGGCAGACTGTGCTCTGAGCACTGCCCTTAACACTTCACATAGAGGGGTCATTAAACCTCCAGCAGCCCAGGGGCAGAAGGACTCGGTCCCCCGACTCGGGGTGCTGACTGAAGCAGCAGCCAGCAGTGGATATAGAAGTTTGATGGCTGGACCACACCTGACCAGGACAGCCACTCCTCTCAGTGGCAGGAAAGGGCAGTTCGGGAGAAGAGCACCAGGTTCTGCCACTCTGCCGCTGCCTGAGGAAGGGCTGTCTGCTGTGGCCTGCAGGACACGTGTAGCACCCTTCCCATGCGATGCGTGTGCAGGCGTCCATGTGTGTAGACTTACTTCTGCTCCAATTTACATATGTGGAAAGAGGACGTCTGCTGGGGCAGTGGAGCACCCCTGTTATATGTGCTATCTGGGAGCAACTTGGTGAGAGCCTCTCTCAAAATAAATAAAAAGGGCTGGATGTAGCTCAGGGTTCAAGCATCCCTGGGTCCAATCCCAGTGCCACAGAGTAAAAGGAAGACACAGGAACCTCTCCTCAGCTGGCACAGAACTGCCCAAGCAGAGGACCCTGCAGCCTGTCCTGCTGCCTCGCTGGAGCGCATCCTGCCTCGCAGGCTGTGGCAGTAATTGGATATCTCGGTGGGCACTGGACTCCTGTTTGCACGTTTATGTGTGTCAGCAATGTGCCATTGTTCGTACACGTTGCTCCTGAGCAGAAGGCACACAGGCCCCTCAGTCAAGGCACTGTTTATTCTGCTATCAAAGCTGTAGCTAAATATTCCAAAACGCAATAAGGAATTGAGACCAAGAGTATCAAATGCAAAAATAACCTCAGCCTGAGTTTCAAAGGAACTCCCGTGTGCCATGTTTGGGACTCTGTGAAGTGACCTCAACCTGCCTCTTGCCTCCCCTCCAGGGCTGCAGCCCAGCGACGCTGCTCTGTGGCTCTGAGCCTGGAATTGTCCCTGCGGGCTGCAGTGCGGGCTGGGTGCTGTCTGAATTGCAGCAGTTCTTTTTTTTTGCTATACTTTGGGAACCAGTGTGAATTAAAACCATTCCTGGAAGGTTGTGCATCGAACCAGGAAGGAATGAATAACTTCCATCAGACATCCCTATATCTCATGTCAAGGCTCTGCCCTGCTGTCTGGAAGAAAATCCATTTAATGAACACCATCCTCAGAAGCTTGGTGAGCCCCCAAGCTGGATGGACACCGTCTGACCTTTGACGTCGGAAATGCACCCGAAAACGCAGCAGACACTCAGACCTCGGGAACTGGACAGGACTTGGCACCCGCTCAGCTCACCCCCTCACAGACAACGGCGAGAGGGCTCTGGCCAGCCTTGTGCCGCAGCTTCGTCGGCTCCTAATGGAGCGGCGTGGGAGTTCACCCCCTTCTGCCATCCAGGCAGAGCTCCATGCTTCCCGATTCCCGCAGGCTCTCCCCGTTGGGCACAGCCCAGAAAGGATGAGGCTCAGGGTGACCTGACAGCCACACGCTTCGTGTCTGAGCGAGGCAGGGCCTCGGCCCTCTTTCCACTTTGCTTCCATTAGTTGAGAATCCCCCTTGTCCTTTTTAATTTTTAATTACCATTGTCTGTTCACCTTTGTTTTACCCATGACATCTTCAATTTAAACAGTATCAGAGAGGTTGATGTGAACAGTTTTCTTTTCAGCTTAAGTGACTGCAGCTCGTTTAGCTGTTAATTATGCAGGGAGGTTTGCGTGGCTGAGCTGGTGATTTGAATATGCTGTCCGTGTCGGGTCCGCGTCTGGGTGGCTGAGCTTGGAAAAGGGTTATGATGATGTATATGTGGTTCATGGCTAAGTGGGCTAATGAAAGTACCTCATTTAATCAAACACAATTAATTAAATTAACTTATGATATTAACCCATCTTTCCGTGCATGTATAATTTATATTAATTGATTTGCTGCATCCGAGTTGGCCAATCAGGTGGGCTGCTGACAGCCTGAGGACCAAAGGGGTGTCATTAGCATTACTTTGATGCAAACCATAATTGATGGGTCAGTGTGTTTTAGGGATGTAGCAAAAGCTTTGCTAATTGTCATAAGAAGTTGAAATTGATTGTGTCTGCATTAGTACATAAATTTAAATTGATTAATGTTTTGTTCTAAAATTAATGTCTATTCCGGATGGGTGATACAATGCTTTATTTATTGGATTCATTAATGCAGTCTAAGGAAAAAATAGTGTTGAAGTTAGGTAACTGAGGGTAGATCATCCAGCCTAGTTCCCTGGAAGCTTCCTGGAGACACGGCTCTCCTCCCCCGCCTGGGCTGCTCCCTGCAATCCGCTCCTCACTTTGTCTGAGCATGAAAGCTTCTGCACAGACCATCCAGGTCCAGGTGGAGCATTTCATTAACGCTCTTTTCAAGACGATTACCGGGGAAAACACCTTACAGGTGGTGAACTGTGTGGGGTCTTGGCCAAGGGAGGGCCTGAGATGTGACACTTCCCAGCCAGGCGAGGAAGCTAACCATTGTCACCATTTATACCAACCTCCTCTGCAGAACAGGAAGGAAACTGCTCTCAAACTTGCTTGAATTGCAATTTATACTTTACAACCAATTGACAGAGATCATGAAATCTGAAATCACAGACGCTTTATTAGAGTGTAGAATTTAAGACTAGGCTGCATTTTTCATGGATGCTCTTACGTGATGATTTTGATTCTGAAATTCTCTAGTTAACATGATTTGGAACCTACATGTATTTATGCTTTTAAAAAATGGCCTTTAATTTTGCAGATTTCTTAACCTATCATCTGATGTTTTAAAGAATAGTTGCTAAAAGCATTTGATTTAATAATCTAAATGCATATTCAGATTATCATTAAGAACACAAATGCATTGAGAATGTAGAATGAGAGATCCCTGAAAAATCAGTTTAATTCATTTATAACTCCTTTTCCTTCCTTACCAAGGAAAGCTTAACATCTGCTTCTTATAAACCGATTTAAATAGAAAATGTATAATGCATCCTTTTTACCAAATGGTTCTTTTTTTATTGATGGAGTAAAGCAGTTTGGCGGTTTGGTTTTTACTACAGTGTGTTCATCCTCTTAGGAATGGGGCATCTCCATTTTCACAAGGAGACATTGGACTCCACACACTGGGGAAGAGACTGGGTGTCCCTCTCTGCTGTCTTCCTGAAGTCTGCAGAGCGTCATTCACAGAGACTTCCTGAGTCTGAAGCGGTGGCATCGTATTCAGATCTCACTCCATGCGGGGGCACTATGGAGTAAAAAACGGTGACTGGTTCTTAACTTCTCCTTAACTTTTGTGGTTGTGTTGATGGATGTTTGCACTTGTTTTCTATTGTCAGATTTTAAGGACAGCAATTCAAAACTAAGTCATATCATTTTGAGACATCGTGACGAGTTTTGCCACGACTGCGATTGTATGTGCTGTGTTGGGAAAATGAAGTTCTCATCACTCGTTTAAATTATGTTTAGTGCTCCTGTTTTATATATCCAAGATTTATATATACATGCCAAGGATATGCCACACACATAAAATACACACACTGTGTATGTGTGAGCTTATTAAGCATCCAGAAAAAAAAAAACAGCTTGGTTTGAACATTCCTACATTCTGATTTTCTCTTCAAAATTGAAAAGAGAAATTTCATGGCTTATTCCTTGGAAATATTAAAAATGCAATTTCCTCTCTTTTTAAAACTGTCCTTCTTTAAGATTCCTCGGCAGGCAGGGAGTTGTTCTCATGGGTTGCTTTCTATTGCTCACCGTGGAAACCCACTGGCCATCCTGGAGACAGCTGGGAGGGGGGGAGATGCTCCCTGGTTGGCAGGTACCTGCGATTTAGGAAACAGCCCCAGACTCGGCTATCAGTTTGCAACCTGAAAGTTTACAACATGATCATGGAAAAATTTCAACTGTTTTTAAAGTTGCTGTTGTGGTCTTGTTGCTTTTGATGTCACTCTAAGCACATAAGCAGAAAAGTGGCTGCAGACGTCCTCTTGCACATTGGCAAGGGCAGAATGCAAATGAGCATTTTGCAAATCGTGGTCTCAATTGTAAATATTTGTTGGCATTTCTGAAGGTTGGGGGTAACAAAGATCGTGATTTAAAATAATATTGTCTTCATTTAGCAGTTATGTGAATGGGTCACAGATGGTCTAAGAGAAAATTAGCATTGTTTTGTTAAAAAAAAAAAGAAAAAGAGCTTAACTCTATGCAGAATGTGGTGGCAGTTGGAATAATTATTTTCTTAATCAGGTAGTGGTTTATACTACACTAGCAAGCTCTTTCTATTCACACCATGCCGGGGAGGGGACCTCGGCTCCCAGCACTGCCACAGCTTCCTCTGTCACGGGTGGGTCGGGTCCCCACACAGATGCAGGAATTGTGCGCCACGTGTGGCTTGCTGGTCCAGACCGGGCCCACCGGCCAGCACTGGGGTTTACCAGGAACCACATTTCAGAATTGTGATTATTGGCTCGTCTTCACGTCGCCTGCTGCAATTCTGCGGCTCTTTATCTCAGACCCCAGGTAGAACAGCTCTGCCAGCAGTAGGTGTCACTGCAGTCAGTAAGAATCATTTTGGAGAATTGCTAAAGAAAGGAAAGGGATTCCCAAAGTCCAGAAGGAAGAATGATCACAGGATGCGGGAAGTAGAATGGGGGTACTATGGCACGTGGCCTTGAACGGTGAGTTCTTATGGCTTCCAGGACTGACAGGGAGTGAAACCACCCTTCACGTCTTTTCCATGCTCCCTGAGGCCCCTGATGTGTGTCGAGAGCCCTGCTTGGCCCTGGGAAGGACACCTCCAAGATGGCCCCGCCACACCAAGCCTTCCTTGTATCTGCTTCCCGCATGGTGTCCAAGGTGCTGTGTCAAACAGGCCTGCCAGGATCAAAGCACACGCTGTGGTCTACACACTGAAAACCACTCAGGGCTTTTGGTTAGACATTTCCATGCACCTCAAAGAGTGCTTTGTTGTATATCTGCACAAATACTTCTCCAAAAGGGAGAAAATATTTTTGAATTAAAAAAATCATTCAGAATTTGTTTTCAAGGCCACTTTGAACGTTGGCGATGTTTTCCCTAATACTGTACACACAGATACTATTACGGAAGACTGAAGTAATTATCCATGACAATTGAATGTGGGCATATGGGGTCCTAAGGGATCCTTAGAGGATTCGCATTTCCTAGGCTGGACTCCTAGGTAGGGACAACTGTCAGGCAAGCTAACACCGACACTTAGGTCTCGTTCCACATAAACACAGGCTTAGCCTGTGCACCACAGTATCTTCTTGGTTTATATTTCTTAATGCTCTGAGGATAAAGATATTTTGGTTTTATAATTTGGCTTTTTTAACCCCACAGCTCCACTCTGCTCCTGCATGGCACACTGCATGAACATCAGGGTAAGTGCAGAACGGGGTGTTCTCGTGACGTCTAGACCGCGCCTTGGAAGGCAACTGGGCCTGGGGCACCCTGCTTTTCAGAGGAGTTTGCCTTAGATATACGTACTGCTTATTCTGAAATACTAAAGACTCAGCCTTCTGTCCTCAGGCAGGCAGGTAGCACTTAAACGGCCCCTTCTTGCTCATCCACTAAAACTCTGAACTCTGCTGTGTTTTTCCCCATCAAAAACAGTAGGAAGGCCTGACCCCTGTCTGACCCCGGAGTGCTTTAAAGATGGGATTCTATGGCGTTCTACAGGAAAGGACAATTATCTGCCAGAAGAGGCCGGCATTGCTGGACTCCCGTCAAGCAGGAGCAGAGAGCAGTGTTCCTAACACTACCATTCACAATTATTTTTAGAGTTAGCGTTTCCTGGTAACTTTTGTACCTTCCTTGGAATGTACTGCAGAAGCACACGCATGTTCCTCTTCAGGTAAATCAATGAAGAAAAGTCTGCATGGAATTAAAAGCAGTAGATAAATATATGTACCTGGAAAAATAACTGTTGTGTTGTAATGTGTCCCATATATTTTATACTAAATTACTATTTGATTGTCTTAAGACTTTCATTTTAATTGAAATATTACTTTAAACACAGGTGCCCCCGAGGCCAGGCAGTTAAGTTCCATGTCTAGCACAGCAGAGTGTGGCAGTGTGCATCGGAAATTGGATTCTGAATTCCCCCTTCTGCAGTTGCCCGGGCTCAGGCCCGATCGAGGGCAGTGGCTCATTACCACTGAGGCCTGAAGGCTGCCTATGCCAGGGTCCTGGCAATCCCCCTCCCATCAGCTTGCTGGGGGAAGATCCGCATTTCCCAGCGGTGAAGCCAAGACACCGCAGGATTAAATTTGGGGGAATTTCATTCCACTGCGTTGATACAAAGCTGTGATTGATCTGTGGGGCTTCCACACCCAGATGGACTCCATCACCCTAGGACTCCTTGCTCCGCAGCATCCACCCTGCAGTGCTCATCACCCAGTCTCAACGCAGCTTCAAGGTTTCTTAGGTTTCTAGAAACTGATTTTTAAAATCATTTGTGGCAAAATAAGCTAAGGACACTGTGCTGCAGATGTAGGGTCAGGATAGTGGTGCCTGCTGTTTACAGTCAACCTGGGGGTGGGGGCAGGCATCCCAGAGCCCCTTCCCTGCTGTGTCAGTCTGTGCAAAAGAAACCAAGGCTAAGGCTACTCCATTGGTCTAAGTGACTGCTTATTCTGAAACACTGAAGGACTAAGGCCAAGGCTCTTCCCAGCACAAGGAGACTTTTGTAAAATAGTTAAAAACAAAATTTGATTTTGAAAATGCTGAATCCTCCTTAAAGATGGAAATGCCATATGCTCCTAAAAACTCAGACAAAAAAGCAAACCAGTAGAAAAAAAATCCTTAGTTTAGAAAATTATTATTTTTTTATGCCTCTGCAAAGATGACTATAATTTGTTGGGAGAAATAATAAGTATTTAGTACATAATTTTAAAGTTATAACCAAGAATGTTGCCCTATCTAGATTATCTAGGTTATACATTCTGCATTTTTATTGATTTATTTGATATTGCAACAGCTACAAATGTTAGTTCAAATTGGAATGTGGGCCGACTTTCACAATGCCAGTGGCAGGGTGGTACTGAGGTGTCTCCATATCGCATGGGCACACACAGCCCCAAACACAGGAGAATGGCACCCTGGTACTGAAGCAGCATTGCCAGAGCTATTCCATGGACTTTGAAATACGGTTCCAGAACTAAAACTGCTGCAGTCACTGACTTATTAAGCTCCATTCCCTCCTCCCAAAATATTGTTCCACTTTGTGCCTGTGTCCCTTGTAATGATTTTATAAAGAAACCCTATTACATTAGACGGCAGCATTTCCTTTAAAAATAGCATGCTTTTGAGTGTTAAGATTTGGACCGAAGGGTTTCTAGTGTGCTCACTCAATGCCTGTATCTCGGAGCACAGAGTCCTTCAGTCCTTCAGGTGTGAGTGCCAGGTCAGGTGGGCTACTTGTACATATGTTGGTGCACACAATGACCCCAATGACGTAATAAAATTTGAAATCTGAGCATTAAAATAATTACAAAATTAAAATATCTATTATCCTAATATAAAAATGTTAATATTGCATAATCAAACATAGGCTATAAAATTAGTATTGGGGATAAATGTGTATTTTTGAACTTTTGGAAATATATAATATTGGCAGTTTCTCACAACTCACTCATTTTAGATATATGCATGAATATTAGACTGTTTTAAAGTGATACTGTGTTAATATAATACTCAATATGGTTTGTATTTATTTCCAAGTTTCACAGCTAAGGAGGAAAGAAAGAAGAGATTAATCCCAGTTGTAAAAATTGGTTATCTGTATAAATTGGCCCCACAGGGAAATTTTCCAGATTGGTTTTCTTGCTATCGACAAGATCCAGTCAAAATCATATTTGTCATGTTACTTTAGCAGGGTGAGTTGAGCGAAGGGAACAGGTGCCCACGCATATCGATCAGCGATCATGGCAAAGCGCTTATTAGCTGTGGAAGGGCACAGGAAGGCGTGAGGGATGAGCAGGAGCAGGAGCGCCAGGTTATTGATGACGGTAATAACCGAGCTCTCGGGGCTGCGCGCACCGAGGCCGTAAAGTTTGCCAGATGAGCACATCAGTATAGATATGTTGAGGGGGAGCGACAACATGAAGAAGTATGGAGCACAGCTTCTCACCTGGCAGAGTTATTAAAGTCCACTGCAGGAAGATGAACCGTTTCAATATGTTAAACACTCGAGGCTGCTCAGGGAGAGTCGCTGTCACCAGCAAGGCCATTGTTTGGGGAGCTTTTGTTGTCTCTTTTTTTCTCTTTCTCCTTTTGGAAATTTGAATTTGTTTCCACTCCAGCAGCACCTCTGCATCTCAGCTCTGTGCACAGGCTTGGAAAGCAAAGCAGCACAGCCCTTCTGCACGAGCTCGCTGGCCTCTAATTTCTGGGAGTTGCTGATCAACTTGTAAGTCAACAGGAAGCCTGTGGTTAGCTGCACTGGCTGTATTTTAAATATTAAATTGCTCATCCATTTGCTCTGAGTCCTCCATAGCTAGCTTCGCTGAGCTAAAGCCCTGCCGTAGGGTTGCACTGGGGGTGCTGAGCCTTGAATGGCTGTGCGTGGAAGGAAAGCACACGAGCAGACCTTCAGGTTTAGCCAACGTAATTTGGAATCAGAATGTGCAATTTTAAATTACCCCAATGTCATTAATTTGGGAGCCACAAAAAGTGAGAAACATAATTCTACATCTTGCTGGAGTACAAAGAGCTCTAAATTGAGACAGGCAACTCTCAATATAAATTTTGCTTCAGGGTTAAACTTCCTTTTTCCGAGGAAAGGTCACGGCGTGATTCAATGCTTTTAATCCTACTACAACATAATGACATTTTAGGGGGTTTGCAAATGCACACTAAGCTGCCCCACTTAGAACAGTATTTGATTTCAGTATCTAAATCAGCCCTCTCTGCTGCTGTTGGCATTTGTGTTGAATAACACCTAGACGCAGGCAAGCAGCCCCATAGAGGTCATCAGGAATCTTCACCACGGTGAGGACGGATGCCCACCGACCTCTCCAGGGACCACCTCTGCTGTCCTCAGATTCTGGCTCCCCCTGGCCAAGGAAACAGCCCGACATACCTGCTTGCTATGGTGGCTTATCCTATTACAGGGCTGCCTGCAAGAGCTGATTCCTTCACAGGTTTTCATTACTTTATAAGCTGTTGTTTCCAAAGTTGCCTGTCCCACGATCCAGCACAAAATCTGACATTTCGTGCATGGCTCCACCCTCGACCCTGGCTGCCAGGCTTGTCTGGGTCTCTCACTGAACGTGTGCATGTGAAGTCTCATGTTGTGGGTCTCCACGTGTGAGTTTTGACAAGTTAGACAAAAGGTCATTGTAATCTGCGCTAGCACTCGGTATTGCTCTTTTTATTTTCTTAAAAGAATAATCTGAAATTTGAAAAAAATAACCTGAAAATAATGAAGCCAGTTTGCAGGACATGCTGCCCGATTTAGACTAGAGATCCCTTAATTCTGTTCTGTCACTGAAGTAGAACCAGTCCAAGGAGTCTATTCCGTGCTGGCCACAACCCCATATAAATAAACCAATTTAACGCCATTTTCTGTCCTAACAAAAATAAAACGTGTCCCTGCTCAGTGAACCCGAGAGCAGCAACTCTATTTAAACATGTTTATCGCTGGCATCACTTAACGGTGGTGTAGACGGGGCCTAGGAAGGGACCCCACACTGCAGTGTGGAATTGTCTAATTAAGGCTCCAGCCAGGAGAGCCAGGTGGATGGATCGCCGCCATTAAGCAGCGGCAATTGCCAGGTGGTTAGAGAGCAAGGCACAGACTGGGCGGGGTGGGCCACAGTCCTGCGGGCGGTGGGACGAACACCACTGTGGGTCCTCGCAGGCACTGAACAGTGGCACAGCATCTTGGTTGAGTACAGCGTGCCTACCAAAGGTGATGGGGAACTCACTGCAAAGCGTCCTCTCGCACGTGCGCTACAGTGGTGAGGGAGCGCTGCAGTCCTTTCCCGCGTGGACTATGGTGGTGGAGCTCACTGGCCTGCTGCAACATTTGCTAGACCGACCTCCCACGGGACTAGGGTGGCTTCCACCCTTGGGGTGTTCAAAGATCTGCAGGGTGGGGCCAGGCCTCCTTGCCCAGCTGCTGCCCCTCTCCTCTGGGATGTTGGCTGCCTGGGTGGCATTGCCATCTCTCCTGGGACATGATTGCCTCTCCATCTGAGGGTGATCCCCATCTGTACCTTACCAGAGTTGTCACTGCTCCATTCTGGGCTCTGAGGATGTGGGGCACACAGCAGGAGAAGAGGTATCTGAGCTGAGCCATCTAACCTGCAGGACAATTTCACAGTAACACCATTGTCCCCTTTTATAGGTGAGAAAACTGAGGCCACCTTCTCTTTTACCTCTGCCTTCAGGATTAACCTTGTCTGACTCTCCATCCTCAGAAAGCATTCGACTTCAACTAAACCCTTTCCTCTGAGTGCATCTCGTCTACCAGTTTGTTTTCGGCAGTGTCCTATAAACATTGCAATATTATCACCTGAGCATACGCTGGGGTTGGGCCACTTCATGAAGCGTGTGATCCCACCGTGTTGCTCCACGATGCGCACCCCCTCCCAGAGCGGCGCTGGTGAAGGCCGGTGTGTCTCCCCTTAGCTGGGTGCCTCCTCCACCCGGCTGGCCTCCATTAGGCCTGACACCCATAGTTTTCATAATTCGAATCCAAAATCTGTAAGAGGAAAATTTTTGAAATTTAAGAAAGTCTCCCAAGTATTCTACCCGAGAGTCATTGATCTTTCTCTCTGCACTCGGCCACTTTCCTTAGGAAGATATCAGGTAGACGGCTTTTCCACAATGGTTTTTCTTTTCTTTCTTTTAGTGGTTGATGGACCTTTATTTTATTTATTTATATGTGGTGCTGAGAAGCAAACCCAGGGACTCACACATGCCAGGCACATGCTCTGCCACTGAGCCACCACCCCAGCCCTACAATGGCTTTTCTTAATATCACATTCTAGTATAAACTGCGTAGTGGCTCTGGCACAGCCACTTTGGGCTTGGTTTGGAGACCATCCTGCCAGTCCTTGTGCACGCTCTCTGGGACCTTGCAGGAACAGACACACACACACACACACACACACACACACACACACACGTGTCCTATGTGCCCTTTCCACCTATTTTATCCAAAGGACCGACGGCTCGTTTCCCAGGAGTCTGACAACTTTTTCTGTGGACTCTCTTTATACGCATCCAGTTCTTTCCAAATCCAGTTCTCACCCGCCCCACCCCGAATGGCGCTTGTCATTCTGCGTCTGCTCTCGTGGGCTCCCCGGAGTGCTGCTTTTCCCAGGGAGGACAGGCGGCTGACACCATTGTCAAGGTGACAGAACCCCTCAGAGCCTGGCCCAGCCCCTGGCACCCACACACCCCTCTAAGGTGAGGGTTGGTGTTCTGGGAGGTGCTGCCAGCCAGGGGATCCCGCTGCCCACCTGTGCAGCCGCCTGACCAGGCCACCTCTGCTAAAGCTTCCGCCCTGCTGGGACACCACTCTGAAGCCTTGCCGTTGAGAGGAGATGAGTTAGGGTTCTGCTTCTGACTCACCGCCATGCGGCGGGTCCCCTCAATGTCTCTCTCACTCCTTGGTAGGTGCAGCATGCCCACTCTGTGGGGTAGCCCCTCCACCCAGTGACGGGTATGACGGGATCCCTCCAGTTAAACAACAGAAAACTGGTTTTATTTTCTCTTTTCTGTGCTGGCCCAACAGTAAACCTGGCTTCTGGTCTCAGACTTCACATATGGGGACAGTGGAAATGGTCCTTTAAGAAGGCCAGAGGCACATAAAGATTTCAAGGAAAAACAAAACCAGACCCCAAACTTGAGTGTTTACATGGGCTGGAAATGGACCACCGTGAGCTGGAACCCTCGGTGGGCACTTGCCAGCGGGAATGCGCGCTGCCGGCACGGCCTGGTCCGCCCTGTGGTGGAATGTGCCTCCTCCATGTGTGCATTTGGCGGCTCTGCCGGGCGGCGACCTGTGCAGGCACCTTGCCATCTCGGCACATGGTGCTGGCCCGCAGTTTGCTCACACATGCTTCTTGAGGGCAGCTTTCAGCCAGAGCGGCTCTTGTTTGTGAGAGAGGAGGGCTGCTGGGGACCGTGGGGAGCCTGCTTGGTGCTCACACCCCTCCTGTGTTTCCATCAGCAGCTTGGGGTGGAGACCACTGTGCAGGCAGAGCTGGGAGGCTCGGCAGGAGGCCTGTCTCTGGTCTTCAGAGTCCATAAGTGACCAGGAGGCGCCTGCCTCCCTGCGGGCCTCTCCCACTGAAGTCCTTGGGGCACAAGGTCAGGAAGGGGCCTGGACGTCTCAGCCTGGCTTCCTGTCCTGGTTCCCAGGTGGGGCTGCACCTCTGAGGACTGCCCCTCTCCAGCAAGCTGGCCTTCCAAGGCCAACACCCGCTCTGCCTGCCGCCGGCCCGTCTGGGGCAAACCCTTCTGCCTCCACACCTGCTGTTCTGTCCTGCACAAACTGAAACTGATTTTCATTTTGTTTTTTATTTCTCTTCTTACTCTCCTTCTCCTCCTGCTCTTCCTTTTATATTTTTATTTTTATTTATTTATTTATTTATTTTTTGGAAAGATTAGACTCAGGAGGTGAAAGATGGAGACATTTTATCCACTTAAGGGAAACACTAACATGAAGGGCAGGATGGGATTTCTGAAGGGTTCTGAGGACATATGTGCTAACGTGCCCTCCAGGGGTTTTTCACTGTGAGAAGAATGGGACTAACCGAGTCGAGTGCCACCGACGTGGACAACACCTGCATAGTGAACAGGAGTCCTGTGCCCCGCTAGGTTCAGGGGCACCCACCACTCTCTCCCAGTTCCCCTTCCTCCTCTCAGGGGGCTCCAGGACATTCTCCACTGGCCCAGCCCCTGGCACCCACACACCCCTCAAAGGTGAGGGTTGCCTGCATTAATATGTAAACATAAAGAATTTCCCATCCGCCTTCTTACTCCTACATTCTAGATCTTTCTGTCACTATTTACAACACTAGGTCCTTCATCTGTGTGCTCATCACTGTCTTTCATGCTTTGGGTGACCATTTACAGCCCACTGCAGGCCAGACACCCAGTGCCAGAGGCCAGGGAGGTGTCCGGTCCCCGCCCTCTAGGAGGTGGTGCTCCTGGACTTAAAAGGAGCTGGGATCAGCCACAACAGGGACCTGAGCTGACAAACTAGTTCACGGGAGAGGTGTTGATTACTGACAAGTGCTTAGTGTGTTGGCTTCTTAGATTTTTGCATTTTAATAGGGACAAGTCCTTAACTAAAAGGAAGTGATTTCTAATGGTGGGAATTCACTCAGGGTGTTAAGGATGAAGTCTAGAGGGAAGGAGGGCTTCTAGCTGCATCCCAAAGGCTGTTCTGGTGGATGCTCAGTAGAAACTGAAGACTGGATTTTTAAAACACAAAACCATTTTAACAAAGATCATTCCCTCTTTCACTGCTCCTTGCAGAGTAAGCTGAGTTCTGGATGCTCCCAAGAAGAGGAAAGGATGCTGCTGCTGTGTCCCATGTCCTGGGTTTGTGGGGGTGAGACGCAGAGGTGCTCTTTACAGGCACCACGCCCTGGCCTGCCTTCCTCACATCTAATGGCTGGTTTACCTAGTTCTTATTCATTAGCTATCTTACACCCATTTTAAAGGTGAGGAAACTGGCTGGGTAAGTCATGAAAGGTCGTCTTGTCTCCCAAGAGTGTGCCAGGCCCAGGATGTCACTTGTGATAGTTTTGCCTAGAACCCTTCAAACTTCACAAAGGGCGTTGCTAACAGAAGCCTAGGCACCACAGGGCTTCTCCAGACCCTGGGCTTCTGATTAGTGACCCCAGAGAGGAGGCACATGTTCTCCCAGACCTGTCACAGAGGAACCTGCCTGTCTGGGGTGACGTCCTTCTGAGGGACTCTCTGTGAAGGGTTGGGTGCTGGGAACACTCCCCAGCTGTACCAGCCCGTGGTGACCATGCCGAGTGTTGCTCTCCTGCAGCTGATGAGCCCCTGTAAGCGGTTCCGTTCTACTTCTGGTTTAGGGAGACATGGTCCCATGTGGAGGTCGAAGCCCAGAGCGGGGGGTGGGCAGGGGCTGGGAAGAGCTGGAGGGTAACAGCCACAAAATCCCAAAGGAGACCAAGGCAGAGCAGGCCACCTGCTCCTGTGGCCGTGCCTGTCCTCCTCGGGAGGGTCAGCACACTCACACCGCCACACAACCCAAGCCCCAGCAGAGGCAGCTCAGAGGGTGTGTCACACCCTACCTCAACGGCTGCTGAGGGAGTCTCTTTAAACTGTAGTGCAATGTGATGCTCGTTGCTTTACTTTCAGTCCTATATTGAAGATTCTTTAAAAGGAGAATTAAGTATCACCTCAAAGCATCCAGGGTTTTACTGATTCGGTCATGTGCAAAGAAGTTCCCCTCTTAGGAGTGCATTCCACAGCAGCATAATTAGTGTAAAGGAATTTGAGTGGTAGTGAGCTCAGCTGGGGGACTCCCTTATTACCCAAGATGTTCCATTCCTCTTTATGAGGAAGTCAGGCTAGGTGACCTAAATTAGAACAAAAATCGACAGTGAGAGGGTCGAGTTCTGAGCTTTGGGTTTGGGAAGCTGGAATCGCTCCTGTGTCCGTTGTCTGTGAGCTGTGTGGGGAGAAGATGCCTGGGAAACTGACCTGAGGGCTGCTCCTACTTCCAGTTAGACACCTGGGAGGACTGCATTCCCAGTGCAGGTGCTTTGACTCCTCCTCCTACATCAGCCATTTCCCATAATCCGTGGCTCTTGGGTTTTCACCCAGTTCCTGTACATTTCTCATTGTTTTGCTTAACACAGAGCTTTGAAGGGTGTAAGGCAGGGAAGGGTAGACTTGGAATCACTCCTGGTGCCTTTCTAAGCAAATCGAGTAACGAAATTCAATCAGCAAACCTGGCTTTCAAGACCCAGGGCTGTGGCTTCATTTCTTTAGTGGCCCGTTGTTTATGGGGTCCTGAAGAGGCATGGCAGGTGACTGTCCCAGGAAGGACTGTGCTGTTGTGAGCATGTGCAATCCTGTGCCTGTGCTTTGGCCAGCTGTCAGAACAGGAGCGGGGTCTGCCTTTCCCAGGTGTGCAGTGCACATGGCGAAACTGTTACAGAGAACAAAGGCAAACCTGCCTGGGTCCAGGTCTCTGCTCCAGAAGCCACTTCCTGTGGGACCTGAAGAAAACACTGAATCCACATGATGCTCGGATTACTCTTAGTGATATGAGGATGTCAGTATTCACCTAGGATATGCTGAGGAGGCTTAAAGGATGCAGAGCAGTCCAAATAGAGGAGCCGAGGACAGAGTGGTGCAGGATCCTGGGCTTTCTGTTCCCAGGCACTTGTATCTATGCAGCCGAGGACAGAGTGGTGCAAGACCCCGGGCTTCCTGTTCCCAGGCACCTGCATCTATGCAGCTGATGACAGAGTGGTGCAGGACCCCGGGCTTCCTGTTCCCAGGCACCTGTGTCCATGCAGCCCATGTTACTGGGCTCAAGCTCTTTTGACATCCTGTTTCTAAAGCTGGTGTGACAGTGATGAGCCTGCTCTCATGTTGCCCGAGACGGGGTGACACCTTCGGTACAGTGCTCCCTGGGAACAGAGCCATGGTCTGAGCAGTGGCCCCAGGTGAATCCGGAGTGCTGAGTGGTCTGTGAGCCCCACAGATGAGCTCCGCGGGAGTTTATGTGCAAAGCTAAAAGCAATTTTGCTTATGAAAAGTTCTAAATTGCTGCTGATAGTCCAATTAACTTCCCTAAGAGGATGCATTCTTAATGGGAGACCAACAACTTTCTAATGAAGAAGGGAGAGCTCCTTTCTATACTTGGCTTTCCTGAGCCCCTGCCTCTGGCAAGGAGCAGCCTCATCTGGCCTCTGTAGGTGCTGGGTGCTCTCTCTGCCAGGTCCATGACTTGGGTGAGGGTCTGATCCCTCAGACCCCTGGGTGCTGGCTACTAGTATTTGGCTAATGGGCAAAGTTTGTGTTATTTCAAAGCAGAGCAGATAAATTCACAGAGGGGACGTGAGCACGTGCAGTGACTGCCTTGGGAGAAGGACAAGGCCAGGGCTAAGCCTTAGAACAAGTTTGCCTGGAATGTGAAGAGGGTGCCCTTGGCGACCACTCTGAAGGTGGGTCCTGGCCCCACCCCCTCCTCAGACTGCAGGGGCAGCGCTGGGCTGCGGCTGACCTTGTTCCTGTCCCGCAGGGCAGGATTTCAGAGATGCCCCCGTCAGGGTGCGCTGTTCCCCAGCCTTCCACGAGCCGCACACCCCAAGCCCACTCCTGCACTGGCCACGCTGCTCATCTTCTCTGTGAACATGCTGCTGTGTGATGAGGTGGCCCGAGGGGGCAGCCCATCCGTCTTGGTTTGATCCTTGCTGACACAGGAGCTGCCTGGGCCGGGCGGGGTGAGGTCATCTTTAGCCCTGTTCACACACTGGGGCTCCTCCAGCCCGCCTTCTGGAAGTCAGATCCGAGCAATGTGGGGCACAGTCGGGACATCCCATGGCTTCCTGCACGGTGTGTTTCCTGTCTCCGTGCACATTCTGGGCTCCAGGCTGTCACAACACAGTTCCCCTCCTTCTTCTGGGCTTGGAGATAGCCTTGAGTGTGGAGGGCTCTGTTACAGAATGTCATGACATAGCCTCATGGTGTTTCTAGCAATTTCACAGGGCCATTTTGAAGCATGACTGGAGAGAACCGTGGCCCTTGGTGCATTGGGATAGAAGCCGTGAGCAGGAGCCACAGAGCAGCCGAGGAGCAGGCAGGCCAGACACAGAGGCCTGTTCCAGAGTCAGGGTGCGGCCCAGAAGAGACCAGGAGGCTCAAGCAGCACCATGTGCAGAAGCTTTCTCCCTCTGAGATCCGATCTCAGAGCACATCTTCCACACGGCGGCAGGGACCTGTCCGTTCACTCTGAGCTTTTGTGGGGCATGTTTGTGAAATGTTGGAGGAAGGGCGGGAAGAAACCGAACCTCCCTGTTGCACAGGGCTATTGTGAGTTACTTACCTTGCAAGTATCTTGAGACCTCACAAAAAAAGTCAATGTCATTTTTAATCCTTTCTGAACTTCATAAAATAGCTTTATAGAGAACAAGTTCTCCCCAAGATATGGTTTGTGCTTTCTTTTTTTTTTAAAAGAATTCTAATATTTATTTTTTGGTTATCGGCAGACACAACATCCTTGTATGTGGTGCTGAGGATCGAACCCGGGCCGCACGCATGCCAGGCAAGCGCGCCACCGCCTGAGCCACATCCCAGCCCTGGTTTATGCTTTCTAAGTAGCAAAATTTATATAGCTTGGTCTCTTTCCTAATTCTGTGACCAAATATCATGCAAGAGAGTTGACATTTTAATCCAAAAAGTGGTGTTTGAAGTCCACAAATCAGTGTGGCTGCTGGCTGGACCTTGTGGAGTACAGTGCAACCCGTCCCCAGCAAGGCAGGTCCCCGGTCGCTGCTGGACAGAGAGAAGGACAGGTGTAGGGTAACTTTCTCCATTAATAACCTTTTGTTTTTAGCTAAGTTTTGCCCTGATATTAAAGGCAGATACAAATGAGTGAAATGGCTCTCATAAAATGCCCTGATCTTTAAACCATCCAAGCCTAAGCACATACAGCAGTACCAGGGCAGCTCTGCCGGAGTCCTTCAAAGCCAGCGTCCCTGGGTCAGGAGAAGCTTCAGTCTCCCTGTTGCTCCACTGGGACAGTCCGGCTGTTGCCATCCAGAGGAGGTCCTGGGCCTTCAGCTTCAGCTCCACCCTAAGGACTGTCCACCTGCAGAGCCTCGGGCCTGCCTGGGCCTGCCAGGCTGAAGTGGGGTTTTTCCAGAGACTCGGGCTATAGGCACCTGCTTGAGAGGGAGGAGCCTGGCCTGAGGCTCTGCCCTTGCCCCAGGTGGAGGCCCCAGCCCTGCCCCAACTGCTCCTGATCCATCTGGGCTCTAGAGCGCAGGAATCTCCACCTGCTGGCAGCATCTGCCTCCAGAGCCTCGGCAACCGCACCTGCTGGCCTCAGCCCTCACCAGCTCATCCTCCATTCCTGACCACAGGGACACCGAGCTGGCCGGGCGGCTACTGGCGTTTCCCTGCTGCTCTCTGGAATCTCCGTTTCTCTTCTTTCTGGCAAACCAACTTGACCTCCTTCTTGTGGGCTGAGGCAGAGGAGAGAGAGAGACACTGGGAGGAGATCAATGTGCCAGTGACTAATGGGCTTTCCCTTGGATTAAAAAGCACATGTCGTAAAGCAAAGAGTGATGAAAGGAGAGCCACGGTTCTGGCGCCAGGGAGGGCGAGCCGTCCAGGCATCTGCACCCTCTCCCTCTCCCGGGTGGGTCCACAGGATCACGTCTCTGAGCGCGCGTGCCTTCTCCAGGTGGGCCTGGGCTTCTGGGCTGCAGTTTGGTTTTCTGTGTTTTGCTTCTGTTTTGCCTTATTTTGCTTTTGGCAATGACATGTCATTTAAAAATGGAATGCCCTGTCGCGAGGAGCACCGCCCCCTGGTCCTGTGCCTCTGCCGTGGTGGCGCCCTCACGCCTAGTGGGCTGGGGAGCAGTCTATTCTCCCAGCGGCTGTGGCAGCCTTGCTACATAGAAACGCCCCTGCAGCCTTCCCGGAAACGCCCGTGGGTCAAGGAGCAGATCACACTCCATGCACAGGGAATCACACGTCTCAGCTGCCCTGCTCCCATGAGGACGTTTCCAAGAGGCACGGCGAGCAGAGCACGAGTCACAGCACACCATGTCCCTAAAGCCATGTGTACCAATGGTCTCGTGATCTACGTGAACTTCCACGTGCTTCTTACAGGCCAGCCAACCCGTCTGTGGTAGGACACAGGCTCCGTGTGGCCCGGGTTACCTGCACGGAGCCAGAGTGGCGTTCCCCCAACTTCTCAGGTGAGGCCTGCCGAGCAGGTGGGCCTGGGCCCCGCTGTGGACACCAGATGGAGCACAGTGGCTGAGCTCGGGCTCTTGGAGATCAGGGGAACAGCAGAGGGAGAGGTGGCCTCCAGTGCCCACGGGCCTCACTACCACACTGCTGGCTTGCTCTCGGCCTTCTGCTTCTCCTTCCTGTGCCACAATATCACATAAACCCAAGTGGACTGGGCTGGAGTGAGGCATGTGGGCAGTCTTCTCAGGCTTCTCTGAGGGCCAGCTCTTATTCTTATGAGGAGTCCTCTGTGCTAAGCCATGGTCGTGACTGCCTGAGGTGGCAGGACCACCAGGATGAGCCCTAGTCTGACCCGGTGGGGTGCTGGGCGTTGGACCTCCACCCTGTGGGTCTCCTTGCTGTGAACCTGTGCTCAGTCTTCAAACAGTGCCCACACACTAGGTGTGCAGCTCTGAGACGTGCTTTAAACACGAGTCCTGTCTGTTCCACCAGTTGGTAGCTCTGGTGCTGTCTATAAATAAACAAGTAAAACACCAGAAAGAGCACAGAGCAGGGAAAGGAGGTAAAATCATCATCAGGCTGACCTGCTCCCTTCTCACCTAGAGGCCATTCGCTGACTCCATGACATGACCACGGCTGCTGGTCCTAACACTCCTGGAGGCTTTCCAAGAGCCTGATTTGAGTCCACTCTTGTCAACTGCGGTTTGTGATCCAAATTATCTAACTCCACACAAGAGCAGAAGCGATGACCTCGAGGCTTGCTCCTTGGGAATCAGAGGTGCTGATCCAGCAGGGTCTCAGGCCCCTGTGCCTTGGGCTCCAGCACATCCTGGTCCCGGATCCAGGAACAGGCCAGCCAGCTGCCTTTCTCCTCGTCTGAACTGAGCTTTGCTTCCTCATCTGCAAAACATGGGAATTATTGTGCAAATGCACAAGCTCAGCCCAACAGAATGCCCCAGAGCACCCGTCCCTGCCCAGTCTCCGGCCTCTGCATGCCCCTCCCTCCCGCCCTCCCTCCCCATCCTGAATCCACTACTCTGTAGGTGGGGACACCGTGCTTGACCTTCCAACCCAGAGCCAGGCACCCTGACCCTGTGGCTCCATTCTGGAGGGCACTTGGGGTGGGTTTCAGTATCCAAGGTGCATTATTGCTAATGTGCTGCGATGTCCCTTGTATTTTAAGAACACTGGTAAGCCTGTTAGGCTTCTGCTCTAGGGTGCACACGGTTGGCTTCCCACCCAGGTAGTGAGTGCCAGAGTGTGACACCTTTTGCAGGAGGTACAAACCTACAAGGGGAGACATTGGAGAGTAGTAATAAGTTAACAGCTTTTCCAGATTTGGCTCAATGGCTTTCTCTGGCCTCTAGACACTTTTTCCAGTCAAGAAACTGAGTCACAAATGATGGAACTATTTGATAATCTGGAAAAAGCACATGATTTTCCTGTGTTTCTAGAATGTTTGGACACACTTTGGTGCATTTATCGTAGATTTTTTCAGAAGAGCAATTGGATCACTGACACTAAATGATGAAGTACTTGACCTTCAAAAGTGCCTTGAGGTCGACGAAGCTTATTAAACACATTATCTAGTAAAATGACTAACAGTATGTAGAAGCAGCTTCCTGGTGTTTCTTGGTACCTGCCGCGTGCACGGCTCGAGTTCTGGAACCTTTCCACACCAGCACTCTTCCTCCTTGGGGAGAGCAGTGCTTCATTATCTGCCGGTGCAGAAAATGCACAGGATCCAATTTCCTGTGTCTTGGGAAGAGGGTTGGGCCCCGGAGGAGAAGGATGGGGGTAGAGCAGGGCTCCAGTCCTGGTCTGGGACACCACATCTATACCTGGGCGGCGTGCCTTCCCGCCCACAGCAACAGCACCTTGTCTACCTTGGTGCCTTGTCCCTGGAGGAGGGACTCAGGGAGACTAGTTTGTGCTCTCCCCCCTTACGTTGATAGAAAACTACTTTCTGATTGTAATAAAGAACGTTCCAAAGTAGGTTGTTTTCTGAGGGCGACAGAACCCATTATTTGGCTTTAAATCTCATTTTAATGAGGAGGAGGAATTCTGCAAAAGTGGGCCCGTCAGGTTCTCAGACTGTTTCTAATTAGAATTTAAGTTGGTTTTAATGTCAGTGCGAAAGAACCCGTGGTGGAGAATTACTAGCTACCTGCAGAAACACCATGCCAGGATGGTGCCTGGGCAGTCCGAGCCACAGAACGTGTTGCCCTCAATTTTCAGGAAGCGAAAGCTTTGGGGGGTGGGAGAAGGTGCTGGGGCGAGGGACGCCTGTGGGTGAGCCAGGTCCTTGTGGTTGAATAACCTGCTTAAAAATCAAACCATTGTCCAGAAGGGAGGAGGGCACTCTTCTGGCCCCGTGCCTAAGCTACTTATGTCCTCTTGCTGAGTCACTGAGGCCAGCCTCCCAAACCTGCTTCTCCTCCTTTTAGGGAAGAGACAATTTCACCACACTGTCTCTGTAATGATCTTGGTTGAGAGTATCTTTTAGAAACACAGAGGCACAAAATCTGAAATCCTTCTTGAATGAGCATGGCATTACTGTTTCTTGATGGAGAGGTAAACAGGAAGTGAAATTTGCAAAATTTGCCCAAAAGTGTGAAAAGAAA